>NW_004085876.1:0-133113 GCF_000220395.1 Ichthyophthirius multifiliis
TATATTTTTTATTTTTTTTAAAAATAAATTATATAAAAAAATATGATAAAATAATTTAAAGTAAAAGGATAATATTATATAACATAAAAATAATATAATATATGATAAATAAATGAATAAATAAATATATAAATAAATATTAAATAAAAAAATTTTAAATATATAGATTTTTTTTTTTCAATGAATAATTATTTATCACTATAACAATAATATATTTTTAATTTTTATATATACAAATATTTATTTTATATAGTTAATAAAAAAATAATATAAAATAAATTTAAATTAAAATAAATAAATGATAAAATTTTTAGAAATATATAAAATATTAGTATTTTTTTTTTTTAATTATATAATAAAAAATTATATAATTTTAAGAGTAATTTTTATTGAAAAAAAAAATATGGATTTATATATCATCTTTTAGTACATCCAAATACATATTAAATTTTTTCTAAAAATCCCAATTCTTTATTTTTTTTATACCTTATATTATATTAATTTTATTATTGCAATCTACTTAATTTTTAATGCGTTATTCTCCATCCTACATTTGAATCATCTAAATTATCTTATTATATTGAATTTCGATTTTACTGCCTTCTTTATGATTCATCTAATATTTAAAGTTTTTTTTAACTAATACTATAATTTAATAATAAATACAAAATTAATAAAAATAAAATATTTACTTAGATTTATTTAAATAATTATTTAAATAAATTTTATTAACAGAAGGATCTATTGATTCATCTATATTATTAATATTATTACTATTGCAAGTAATATTTTAATATTTTTTTTTTAATTATAGTCTTCTCAATTTACTTTAATTAGATTCCATACTTAGTTCTTGAAATGTAACAGATTCCTATAAATTATCCGATGAATTATTATCATCATCTTTTTTATAACTTTCTTAAGATAGCCTTTCTTAGATTGAATTGAGATTTTTATGATTACTACTTTCTAATAATTTTTTTTCTGAAGATTTTGAATATTATTAAGATTAATTTGTGGAATATTATTTAGAATTTTAAGATTTTATAGTTAAAAGTTTAGTTTATTAATTTTGAAGTTTTTATTAATTTTCAAGTTCTTTTTTTAATTTTTCAAACATTTTTAATTATTCTTATTATATTTTTTATATTGATAAATCCAATTTTTCTTCCATTATTTAAGATGTTTCTTCTTATAACATACATTAATTATTATTTTTTAATTTGTTCTTTTTTTCAATATCTTTTTACAAATCTAATTGCTTTTTGAAATATTCTGCTTGGCATTTCATTAATTATTCTTCGATTTTATTTTAGTTTTCTAATTGCTATATTTATTATAGTTTTTCCATTTTTTAGCAATATTATTATAAATCTTTGTATTGAATTTCTAATTTCTTTAATTTTTTGGAATATTATTCATCAACGGAGCGTTGCATTTACATAAATGATTGCTCAAGTTATTCTATTTATTCACTTTTTAGATATCCATATCCGCTTTTTTTTTCTAATTTTTCTTATAGTTTTTATAGTTTTATAGCTTCCTGTTCTTTTAGTTTTTATTCAAATCTTTATTATTTTTCTTCAAATTCTTCTTTGAGTTATTCATATTTATTCTCGTATTCTTATCTAAGTTCCTGGTTTTTAGCATTTAATTCTTGCTCGTATTTTTTGAAATATCCCTCTTGTCCTTTTTCTAATTATTTGTATTTGTTTCTTAATTCATTTTAATCTTGTTCAATATTTTTCTATTTTTGTTTATATTCTTACTCTAATTTACTTTTTTTATATATTTTTAAAATAAATATATAAATAAAAAACTATATTTTTGATTCTTATTCTTCTTTAAGAATATTCAAATTTTCTTATAAAAAAGTTGTATTAGAAGAAATCTAAAGAGAATCATTATCAAGATCTGAATAAATAGTTTTTTTTTTATTTGTAATTTTATTCAAACTCATTTTACTATTTTTTCATTTCCTTCATTAAGTTTTTGATTTAATCTTCATAGTTTTTTTATACTTATTAAATTGTTTATTCTATATTCTTTTTTACGGATTCTCTTTATTATTTACTGAATTCTTCCAAAATTTCGTATTTTTAAAGTATTTCTTACTAATTTTATTCAATAAAGTTATGCTTTTTGTTAATTTCTTACAATTACTTGAACTTTTCCTTATGCTCTTTTTCCAAAGCATTCTAAGATATTTCCAATTTTTTAAATTATTCCTCTTATATGTTTTTATATTCATATAATTCTTCATATTATTAATTTTTTTATCTTAAAATTTCTTCAAATTCATTTCTTTTTTTTTTTTTAATAAAAAAAAAAATTATTTAAATAAAATTTAAATAAGTTTACCTTTTTAACGAATTTCTTTCTTTTAATCTTTCTTCGAATTCTTTTTGTCTTTTTTCGAATTCTTTTCGAATTTCTCTCTATTAATTTAAATATTCTTCTTGAATTTTCAGTTAATTTTCTTCAATTTATTCTTACCAATTTTTCATATATTCTTATTGTTATTATTAATATTTAATTTATTATTTTTTTAATGAGTTTTATTGGTTTACAATTTCTTATTACTTTTTTTGAAAATCTAATTCAATTTCATTAATTTTATATTTATATTCATTTTATGTGTTTTCATATAATTAATTATTATCTTCATCTTTTTCACCTTTTTTTTTATTATTGTTGTCATTTTTATTCATTTATTTGATTTTTTCTTCGAACTCCTTTTTTATTTATGTTTTTTATTTATGATACTCATCCTAAAGCTATTCATTTCGTTTTTCTAAAGCAATTTCTAATTATTTTTATTATTCTTTTTGTTAATTTTCGAGTTTTTGAAATTACTAAAGTAATTATTTTTAATCGTTTTCTAATTGCTTGTATTTTTTTTCATATTCCTATTACATTTTGTTAGTTTTATTAACTTATTCTTTTTCCATTTTGATATAAGATTATTCTAATTATTTATGCTATTCGTTAAAATAAGATTTTTATTCTTCGTACATATCTTTGTATTAATTTGCAATTGCATTTCGTTTATTTTGTTCTTTTTCTTTCAATTTTTCTTCCAAAGCTGCATATTTCTTTTCTAACTCAGTTTTAATTTGGACATATTTTTTTGCATATTCGTCTTAGATTTAAAGACTTCTTTCTTCTATTTATATTTTAAGTTTTTCTTGCATTTCTTTTTGTTCGTTTTTAATTCTTTTTTGTTCTTTAATAAACTCTTCTTACCTTTGTTCCAACAAAACAAGATTTTCGTTATAATCTTATTGCATTTAATTAATTTTTTAATCAGTTTCTACTTACATATTGATATAAGATTAATCAAATTTACTATTATTATTATCTCTGTATTTATTTTCTAATTCTTAATTCTTTTTTTCTTATTCTTTTTATACTTGCTTTTATTTTTTTTCATATTCTGCTTATAATTTTAATCTTTATTCTTCTAATTAAAGTTCCCATTTTTATTAATATTCATTTTGCTGATTTTCTAGCCTTCTGTATTCCTATTGTAGTTATTATTATTATTTTAAAATTTGATTTTATTATTTTTAGTATTCTTCACTTAGATTTTTGTATTTTTTTTATTGTTCTTTTTCTATTTATTTCAGTTCATTTTGTTAAACTAAATATTATTCTTGTATTTACTTTATTTGATTTTTTAAATGACTTTCATATTAAAAGTTTTATTCTTTTTGCTCTATTGTGTAAATTTAAGAATTTTCTCGTAATTATTCATTATCATTTCTTAATTAATCTAATTCGTTTTCTATTTATTTTACTTGTTTTTTATATTCTAAGTTTTATTTTTCTAATAAAGTGGAAATGAATTACTTTTATTTTAAATTATTTATTTAAAAAAAAATATTTTATTTTTAATATGTAAAAATACTTAGTTAGCATGTTAAAATTCTTCGAAATTTGTTTCTTTTTATTTATATTTAGCTGCTTAAAATGCTGATATTTAAGATATCATTGATTATTCATTTGGTATTGTACTAATGCTCAAGTCTAATGTAACATCAGAATTTTTAACTGTTTTTTATGAAGTAATATTTGGTTTTTAAAAATTATTTATAGGAGATTTTAATTAGCCTTTTATTACCTTTTAATTATTACAATAATAATCTTGATTTATTTGCGTATTATTATTGTTTTCAAATATTTTCTTTTTAGGTGATTTTGACAAAGTAGATATATTATTATTATTATTATTATTATTATTATTATTATTATTATTATTATTGCTAATAATTGATTAATCATTAGTGCTTTTTTAATTATTATTAGATTCAACTTATTTTCTACCTCTTTATTATTAAGTTAAGTTTGGAGATTACTCTTAATTTTATTAATTAGTAGAATTGAAGCTTGGTCTTTTATATTTATCAACAATAATTTATTTATCATCATTTTTAGGCTAAGGACTTTTACTTTTGGAATATTTATTTACTAAATCATTATAATTAGAAATATTATTATTATTATTAGAAATATTATTAATATTTGAAGTATTATTATTAGAAACTGAAGTATTGTTATAATCTGGTTATTATTATTGTTTATTTTTAACTACTTCTTAAAATAAAGTGGAATGAGGTGTAGGGGTCATTGACCTATTTTCTAATTATTGATTTTTATTATCAAAAATCTTTTTTTGAGTGGGAGTTAAACTTCTAGATGGAGGTTTTTCGATTGGATTTTAAAGCAATTATTTAAATGATGGCTTTTTTTGATCTTGAGAAACATCCTTTTTTTATACATTTTCCTATTGATTAACTAATAAGTTTTAAAAAGAAGGTTTTTTTCTTATATCTTGATTAATAGGAGATACTATTTACTATTATTATATTTATTATTATTACTAAATGAGTTCTTTTTTTTTATACATTTAAGCTAATACATCGATATTGAATACTTTTCCATATTCCTAAACCCAAGTATGTGAAAGTATTTTTTCAAAAGAAGGTCGCTTTAAAGAATTAACATTAAGAATCATTACAATGAGATTTTTAACTTCTTAAGAAATATCTGGATTGAAAATAATTCCGTTGATACTTGCATTGTTTATTTCTTCAAGCATTTTTTCTCTACTAGTACCTTTTTTAGAAAAAGGGGCGAATCCATGAATAAGTTCGAAAAGAAGAATTCCTACAGACCAAATATCTACTGCTTTATCATGTTTTTAATATTATAAAGATTCGGGACTCATATAATCTAAAGTACCACAAAATGTTTCTCTATTTCCACTAAATTCTGTACTCCAGCCAAAGTCACAAAGCTTAATATTTCCGTTTTTGTCAAGAAGTAGATTTTCTGGTTTCAAGTCTCTATGGATAATGTCTTTTTTATGTAAATAATCTAATGCTAAACATGTTTAAAAAAAATATATGAATGACTCTTTTTCTGATAATTTCTTCTTCTTTTTTAAATATTGGAATAAAGAACCGTTTTCAGCATATTCAAGGGATAAATATACATTTTGATTGTCCTCGAATTTATCGAATAGTTTTAATACATGGATATGGTTTAGCTTTCTTTATAAACGAATTTCTCTTTTTAAATGATCAACTGTTGAATATTATAAAAGTACTTTTTTGTTTATCTTTTATTTTATTTTTTATTTTTAAATTTTTCATTTATACTTGTTTAATGGCTACTAAGCGACCTGTTTTTATTTCTTTTGCTAATTTTACTTCACCAAAAGCACCTTTACCTAAATCTCCTGTGTCTTTTTTCGGTTTATTTATAAATTCAAAGTCTTCCAATGTTTTTGCGTTTTTTTTTGATATTGAACTAGAACTTATTGATGAATCTTCTAAATTTGAAATTGTTGAATTATCTGTAATATTTTAAGGACCAGGATATTTGCTATATATTTGACTTTTTTCATTACATTAATGTGTTGGCCTTTAAAAATATTATTATTTTTTTTATTTAAGTGATATTTTAGTTTTTTTAATTACAAATCTTTTTGTTTACATTCTTGTGAACAATAAAATACTTCTTAACATTCTTAGCATGGTTAAAATATTAAATTTGTATTTTAGGCAACTTTTTTATCATTTGAATAAATACATTTACTATAATTGCATTTAAACATTTTTTTACAATTTAAATTATTTATTGTTTATAAAATTTTTAAAGAATATTTTTGATAATATTTATTGCTTACTATATAAAAATAAAAAGGTATTATTTTCTGATAAATAATATATTATTAAGATATTTAATTAAAAAATTATGTTCTTATAATTAATATATTAAAAAACTATTTTATTGTCAATAATTCTATTTAAAATTATTTATTCAATTATATTTTTTAAATAAAAACATATATTTTCAATAATATATTTATATATATTTTAAAACGTTTTTTTTATTCTGTAATAGATTATATTTATAAATAAAAATTATATATATATAAAATTATAATAATTATGTTTATAAATGAATTTTGCTATATAATAATGTATTTTATACAATATTAATTTTAAAATTGTATTAATTTTTTTAAAAAAATAAATATTACTAATTTTTTATTTATTATTAATATATATTTAAACTATTATGAAAAAATTAATATTGTAATAGTTTATTAACCTAAAAATTAAGATAAAAATAAAAATATATAAAAAAAAATTATATTAAATTAAATATTATTATTATTTTAATTATAAAAAATATAATATACTAACCTTTATATTATATATATATTTATTATTTTTATATTGTTATTATTATTATTAATATTATTTTTATTATTATTATTATTATTATATTATTATTATTATTATTATTATTGCTATTATTGTTTTATTATTATTATTATTTTTATTGCTATTATTGTTATTATAATAATAATTATTTTCCTTATATTTTTTTTTTTATTTAATATATATTATCTGTTTATTATAATTTTTAGATTTTATTATATTATTCTATTTTTTTTTTTATCTTTATATATATATTATTATATGATTTATAATTTTTTTTTTTTTATTTATTATAATATCCTTAAATATAATATTTTTTTATTTTTTAATATATAATTTATATTTATTTTCTTTATTAAATTCTTTATTACTATATTTATTTTAACCTTATTTTTTCATTCTACAAAATTATTTTTTTTATTTAAATATATAATTATAATTTAATGCAAAATTATCATTTATAAGGTAATCTAATAATATTTTCTTATTTAATATTATTTTTGTATTTATAATTTTTTTTTAATATACTTTTTTTTTATAGCCTATCATAAAAATATTTTATATACATAAAAAGCAATTAAACTTATTTTATTTTTCTTAGATTTATTATATTAATTATTATATTTTATTACTATATGAATTTATTACTATTTTTCTATATATAATTCCACTTAACAGTCCTATACTTTATCTCGATACAATTATTATGTTGATTTTTATTATCTTTTTATATTTTTCCACAAACTTTATATTTGCTTTCATCATGTCCTAAATCTCTTATTCACTTTTTGATTTTAAATTTTGTTAAATTAAAATGAAAAAAAAAATAAGAATTTTAATGTATTTATATTGTTAAATATTCTAATATTTAATTATTTTCTTAATTTTCAATATTTTGGGCATAAAAATACTTTCATCAAAATTTTTAACTCTATTATTTTTTTTGTATATATTTTAAATTTACTATTTAATTTTATATTTATAATTATAATTTTTTTAGTATTTAATTATTATATTTTTATTTTTTTTATTTACCAAAATTTCTCTTAAATTATACTATTACTTTTGTGATTAAATATCTCTTTTACATTCTTAAATTATACTATTGCTTTTGTGATTAAATATCTCTTTTACATATTTAATCTTATTTTTAAAATAAGTTATTTTTTGCAAATTAATATTATTTATTTTTTACATATTTGGTGTTTATTTAATAATAAAATTAAATTTTATTATTATTTTTATATTTTCTATTCATAATACTTATTAATTTAAGTTAATTAATAATAAATATATAAAAATGAAAAGAATATTTTTAGTTTTAATTAATAAATAATATTTTTTAAGTCAAAAACAATTTAAAATTTATAATTAAAATATTTAATAAATTATTATATTATTTTTAATATTTTTATCTCTTTCATAAAATTTATAAATTATTAATTTTATAATAATTAATTAATATTTTTTAAAAATATTATAAATATAACTAATTAATATTAACTTACTATTATTTATTTAAATTATTTTTAATAAAAATCCACTAAATTATTTTTTAATATATATTTTATTTCATTTAAATCCTAACATATATTTATATTTCTAAATTAAATCTTTTTCTGAGTTTTCTAATATATAATGATGTCTTACAAGTTCAATACTTTCTAGAAAAAGATACAAAAACATTTTAAATACAAAACATAAAAAATTAAATACCTTTTTCATTATTAAATATTTTTTTATAATCTGGTCCTTGTCCAGCCATCTATCCTCCCATCATGCCGGACATTTAACTCATAGGATTCATAGCTCCCATTCCTCCCATAGCTCCCATTCCACCAGGTCCTGATTTAACTGTTCTTGTTAAGCCTATATTAAAGTTTTGAATTAAAGACTATATATATTTTTTACTCTCTTTTATCTTAATTCTTATTCTTAATCTTTGTAGTTTCCTGTAAAAATGCTTACAATTTGAGACAAAGAAGTTAATAATAAAAGTAAAGAGACAATGAAGATACATATCTCACATTTAAATTTAAAATGTCAACCCCACTTTATAACATTATTCTGAATTTTTAAGTTAAAGGAAATGGTACACGAGCCAAAATAAAACCTGAAAATAATTAATTTACCCATGTATAAAGTAAAAATGTTGATAGACCCATTGATAAATTGTTCTTTAACATAGCTGTCATATTATTTGGATTCATTTATGCCATTTGCTACATTGGGTTTACTTAGGTTACTCTTTCTCCTCTAACAGTTAAATATCCTCCGTTCTTTTTACATAAATGATATTTTCTTATTTTGAATGAATTATCGGTTAATAAGCTATTATGCTTTATTATATTTTAACATCTTACTATTTACTATCTTTATTTAATTATATATTAATAATTTATTAATATATTTTTTTTTTCATAATACTTATCACATATGTCTAAATATTCGTTTAATGCCGATATTTTTTCAATTGTTTTTTTTTCTGAATAAATAGATAAATAATGTCTAAATAAATTTACCTTTTTTATATTATTATTTGAATTATATTTTTTTTAAATATAAATGATTTTTTATATGTAAAAAAATTAAAATACCATAAACATAACTATAACTATAGGACTAAAAACCCAATCTCTTATTCTATGATCAATAACTGTATCCATTTAATTAAATATTTTTTATGTAGATGTTTTTATTTTTATTTTTTTAATAATATAATTATATATAATTTTTTGTTTTAACAAAAAATATTTTAAATATTATATCTTAGTTTTTTATTTTATTTTAATTTAATTTCTAATATTTTAAAAATAATAAATTAATATTATTTTATTTTTCTTTGATTGTTTGCTGCTTTTTGTTTTTATTTAATTTTTAGAACATTATTTAGATTATAACAATTTTAAGTTTAAATTAAATATTATTTTTTACAAATTTAGTAAATTATAATGAATATTAAAGAGCTTATATAATTTTTATTAAAAAAAATCCATTTGCTTATTTTATGAAAATAATTAATATAGATTTAATTAACCTTTTTTATGAATTAAATAATATAAATTATGGAATATTTAATACACAAATGAATTTTATATTCAAGAATAAGTTTTGATATATAATTAAAAAATATTTAGAATTAATTTTAGTTTTAAATTTTTTAAAATATTATAAATTTTAACTAAAAATTAAAAAATATAGGATTTACATTATTTAATAAAAAAAAAAACTTGTTATTCTTTTAAAGTTATTTATAACAATTAAAAATAAAAATGTTATTCATTAATATTTTACTATAATTAATATAATTATAAATTATTTTACTATAATTAATATAATTATAAATTTTAGCAAAAAGTAATAAACTTTTTAAATAATAATCACTTTTAAAATATTTTTTGTTAAAATAAATAAAATAATAATAAAGAAATTTTTATAAATTAAAATTTAATTAAATATTTAAAAGTTTGAAATCAAAAAATATATTATTGCGAATCGCATGAAAAATATCAAGTTTTATGTAAAAATATTTAAACTTATAAGAATTTATATAAATTTAATAAATCTATAACAGAGTAAAATATAAAAAAATGAATTTAATATTATTTTGAGTGAAAATATATTAAGCAATATATAAAAATAAATTTAATTATTAGTGAAAATCTATACAATTATGAATAAATAAATATAATTAGAAATTAATTTTATTAATAATATATGAATAATTTTAATATAATTAATTATTCTAATTGATTTATAATATTAATAGATAATTTTTTAATTAAAAAAAAGGAATAAAAACAGTTTTTAGAATAAATATGTGATAATTCAAGTTAAATTACATAAGCTTTTAATTGAATAGAAAAAATAATTATTAAAATTAAATTAAAATAAAAAAGAATATGTATTATCTAATTAAATAAAAATAATAAATAATAATATGATTTAAATTAATAGCGAAGGTGTTTATGGATAAATTTAGAATATATAGAATATAAATAAGTTTATTGGATCTGTTAAAAATCATGTAAATAATAATTTAGTTTTAGGTAAATGCTTTTATCTTAAACATATTAAAAATATTGATTGTATAAAAATGAAAATTTGTGTACCTTAAAATGTATTAGAGTTTATAGATTTCCTATTAAAATAAAATACTAAATTAAATATTAAAATTTCAAGTTAAATCAATTTTATATTAATGAATTAATTAAATATTTTATAAATTTAATATATTTTTTATATTTGTTATTGATTAAGTATGTTTAGTTTTTCTATATATTTTTATGAAGTTTTATATTTAAATCTAACATTAATTTAAAAATTAATATAAAAGATATATAATATTGTAAAAAATAAATAAAATTAAAATATATATATATGTTTTATATTTAAAAAAATAAAAATAAAAATAAAATAAGTATTATAGATATTAAATTAAATAAAAATTAATTTTAAAATAAATGATATTAACTCTAAAAAAAATATCAAGTTTAATAAAATAAAAAAGAACAAATTAATTAATATTTTAATAAAAATTAAATTTTTCTAAAATAATCATGGATAAATAAGACAAACAAGAAGCCCCTAAAAAGCAATTTGCAAGACGTGACGGTTTAATGGAACTTGAAAGATAAGCACAAGCAAAATGGGAATAAGAAAAAACTTATTAAGCAGAACCAAATCCTGGATAAAAAAAATACTTATTAACATTCCCTTATCCATATTTAAATGGAAGACTACACCTTGGTCATGCATATACTATGACTAAAGTTGATTTTACTGCTCGTTATAAAATTTTATAAGGATATAATGTTGTTTTTCCTTTTGGTTTTCATTGCACTGGGTAACCAATTTGTGCAGCTGCAAATAAATTGTAAAGTGAAATTAATTAATTCGGTTGTCCTCCAAAATTCCCAAATGAAGGTGTTGATTAAAGGTAATGGAATATTTTGAAAAAAATGGGTATTAGTGAAGAAGTAATTAATTTTAATTTTTATATATATAAAATAAATAAACAATATAAACAAATGATTTTAAAAAATTTTATTATTATTAATATATAAAAAATATTCAATATATTATAAATTTGAAAATAATATTATAAAAATTACTAAAATATTTTAATTAAAAATAAATTTACTTATATATTGATATTTTTTTATTTATTTATTAATATTTTTTTTTATTTTATTAAAAAAATAATTCTAATATTTTATTGTAATTTAACAGGAAATACCAAAATTTGTAGATACTAAATTCTGGACATAATTTTTTCATCCTTTTGCCACTTAAGATTTAAAATATTTCGGAGTTTCCGTTGATCATAGAAGATCTTTTATTACCACAGAGGTTAATCCATATTATGATTCATTCATAAAATGGCAATTTACATTACTCAAGGAAAGAAAATACATTAATTTTGGAAAAAGACCTTCAATATTCTCTATTACAGATAAATAAATGTGTGCTGATCATGATAGAGCAGAAGGAGAAGGTTTGGGACCATAAGAATACACACTTATTAAGTTAAAAATATTAGAACTTAACAGTGCTTTAGCTCCTTTGTAAGGAAAAATGTTTATTTGGCAGCAGCTACTCTTAGACCTGAAACAATGTATGGATAAACTAATTGTTTTGTACTTCCTGAAGGAATTTATGGAGCATTTGAAATGATAAATGATGAAGTAAATATATATATATATAAGTAAAAAATAAAAATAATATAATTTAAAAAGATATTTATTGTTTCAGAAAGAGCAGCAAAAAATATGGCTTATTAAGATTTAACGAAAGAATATGGCTAGGTAAAAAAAATACTAGAAATTAAAGGAACTGATTTGTTAGGACTTCCTTTAAAAGCACCATTAGCTAAATATGAAAAAATATATGCACTTCCTATGCTATCAATTTTAATGGATAAAGGTAAAGAATACAAATATAAATAAATATAAATAAATATTAATAAATATAAATAAATATAAATAAATATAAATAATATATATATATATATATATATATACATATACATATATTTAATTTTATATATAAACTTATATTTTTTTTTTTATATTTTTTTTTTAATTTTTTTAATTTATTATTATATAAAATTTATTTATTATTTTTTTTAAACATATTTTTTATATTTTTGATAAAAATTATTTAAAAAAAAAATCTATAATTTTAAAATATATCTATATAGGTACTGGCATAGTAACTTCTGTACCTTCAGATGCACCTGATGACTATGCTACATTAAGAGATTTATAAAAGAAACAGGCCTTTAGAGAAAAATTTGGTATTAAAGATTATCATATTATACCTTTTGAACCTGTTCCTATTATCGAAATTCCTTAAATGGGAAATTTATCTGCAATATTAGCTTGTGAGGAATTTAAAGTAGCGTCATAAAACGATAAAGAAAAATTAAAATTAGCTAAAGATAAATGCTACACTAAAGGTTTTTACGATGGAAAAATGTTAGTTGGTAAATATAAAGGTAAAAAAGTACAAGAGGCGAAAGAATAAGTAAAAAAAGATCTTATAATATCACAAGAAGCAGTATCTTATTATGAACCTGAAGGAAAAGTGATTTCTCGTTCTGGCGATGAATGCATAGTAAGTCTATGTGATCAATGGTATATTTCTTATAATGATGAAAATTGGAAAAAATAAATAAGAGAACATGTAAATGGACCAAACTTTAATTGCTATAATAATGTTGTTCTTAAAAGTATATAAACAACAGTTGATTGGTTAAATCATTGGGGATGTTCTCGTTCGTTTGGACTTGGAACCCGTTTACCATTTGATGATAAATATCTGATTGAATCTCTTTCTGATTCAACGATTTATATGGCTTATTATACTATTAGTCATTTATTATAAGGTAAAAATAAAAATATATAAAAATATAAAAATATAAATATAAATATAAATATAAATTATATTTATTTATTTATTTATTTATTTATTTATTTATTTATTTACTTATTTATTTTATTATTTTATCTATTTTTTTTATTATCTTATTTTTTTAAGGAAACGTTTAAGGATCTTAAGTTGGTCATTTAGGAATAACTCCTGATTAATTGAATCGTGAATTTTGGGATTATATATTTTTAAATTGTTAATATAATTAATAAATAAAAGTTAATGAAGATAAATGTATATAGATTAGAAACTCATTTTAATATTGGTATCCTTTAGATCTCCGTGCTTCTGCTAAAGATTTAGTTAAAAATCATCTTACAATGAGTTTATTTAATCATGCAGCAATATGGGATTAATAGCCACATATGTGGCCTCGTTCATATTTCGTGAATGGTTATATGTTAGTCGATGGTAAAAAAATGTCCAAATAAAATGGAAATTTTTATACTTTAAAAGATATAGTGGATAAATATGGTGCTGATGCAACTCGTTTTGCATTAGCGGAATCTGGAGATTCATAAGATGATGCTAATTTCGAAATTAAAATTGCTGATAATTCAATTTTAAAGATTTCTACATTAGAAATGTGGATTAAAGAATATGTGAAAAATGTTTCTGATGCAAGAGATTATAATGATCAAGTATGTAATGAAAAAGTAGTATTTTTTGATAAAGTATTCACAAATTAAATTAAATAATTGACAATTTAATGTATAAAATCTTATGAGGAACTTAAATTTAGAGATGTTACAAAATATGGGTTTCATGAATTTGGATCTATTAAAGATGAATATTTAATAAATTGTGAAAAATTAGGAGGACCTCGTAAAGATATTTTATTAGAATGGATTAAATATTAATTACTTTTAATATATCCTATTGCACCTCATTTTGCGGAAATTGCTTGGTAGAATTAATTTTGGCTTTTATTATCTAAAGAATAATAAGAAAAAATTAAAAAAAATATAAATGAAAATACTTTACCTAAAATAAGTGAGTTTATTATTGATGAAGTGGTTTTAAGATCGTATAATTGTCTTTAAAATTTCCTAAGAAATGTGAGACTTACATATGCTAAATAAACTTAAATAAAAAAAGGAAATAAAGAAATTGTATTTAATAAAGCAATAGTAATATATACAGTTAAATATAATGATTGGTAGTAAAAAGTAATTTTATTAAAAAAAAAATATAAATATATAAATAAATATATTTATATTTATATTTATATTTATATTTATATTTATATTTTTTTTTGTTTAAAATATTTTTTTTTTTATACTTTATATTAGGTTTTAGAATAATTAAGAAATTCTCTTTAGGGAGATGTCTTAAATATAGATTGGAAAAATAAAATTCGAGATAGTTTAGATATTTCTGTTGATATTAAGAAAAAATCTTTATAATTTGCAGCTTTTATTTAAAAAGAATTTGAAACTTCCGGAAAAGAAGCTATTGAAAGTATTTTACCTTTTAACGAACTTTAGCTTCTTTAAGATAACAAAGAAAATATTTTAAAAGAAGTTAAACTTGAAAATATTGAAGTTTTATATATATTTTTTATATATTTATAACATTTTATTTTTAATAGTTTTTATGTGCTGATGATGCTGAAAAAAGTTAAGAAAAAGTTTTTTTGACTGCAGTATAAAATTGTATGCCTGGAAAAGCCTAAATTATATTTATATGAGTTTGAAAAAAATATAAATATCTTTGTTAGCTTAAAAATTTATAAATAAATATAATATTTAATCCTATTTTATATAAAAAAAAATTATTTGAAGTAAAATTAAATTAATAAAAACTAAAAATTATTAATAAATATATAATTCTATAAAAAAATTATTTAATAATTATTTTTTATTTAAAAATAGTAAATATAAATATATTTAAAATAAATATTATTTAATATTTTTAAAAAAAAAATGATTTTAAATTTATTATAAATATTAATTCAAATAAAAATAATATTTTAAATATTTTAAAATATATAAATTTTACAATAAATATTGATTAATTTTATTCATTTATATTTATAAAAAATACAAATTATTTATTTAGATATTTACAAATATATTTATAATACTTAATATTAATTATTATAAATATAATATATAAAATTTTTATAATTAAACAAAATTATAAATTTATTTTATTTTTCTATCATAATTAGAAATTATTTCATATTGATATACATTATTAAAATTTTTAATTAATTATATCTAATTAATTTCTTAAATCTTTTATTTTGTATTTATCTAAAAACTTATTATTTTATATTAATATTATTTTAATTTTTTCCTAATTATTATAAATTCTAAATTTATAAAATTACTATCGCATACATATGTATATTAAAAATTTTATCTATTATTTTTTTAAATTTTTTTATAAATTTTATTAATACTTTCTTAATTAAAAAATAATATACTTTTTATTATAATATTTTTTTAAAGATTTAAAAGTTTATTTTACATTAATTTTAATGCTAAAACTTTATTTTTTCTTGGCTGATATTATATAAATTTAATTTTATTTATAACAAATTAATTTAATGTAAAAATATATATAAATAAAATTTTTTTTTTAATTATTTTAAGGTGAATCTTCAATAAAAAATACATAAAAATGTTATTTCAATTTATTTTTTTAAGTGATTAATGCTTTTATTTAAGATAATTTTTTTAAAAAATGTGTTATAAAGGTTTATATGTATTTTTTGTGAAATCGTTATCAGAAAGGTAAAACATATTTTTAAACTATTACTAATAGTATAATTATTTAACATTTGTAAATCAGTTTGAAATAAATTTATATTTTCTTAAAATCATCTTAAATTTATAATTTTTAAAAGGATATTTTAAATTTTATCTATGATTATTTTATTTTAAATGATTTGTTTTTACATATATTAGTATAAAATTATTAATTTTTTTTAATATATAGATTATGGAAATTCAAATACTTACTGCTCTAATTAATATTTTTAATTAATTTTATTTATTCTTTATTAAATATATATTAATTTAATTAAAATATAAAATAATTAATTATAATGAGTAAGATTATAAATTTTAATTTATTAAAAAATATAAATATTTTTTATTATAAAAATAAAAGATAAAATTATTAGAAATATAAAATACTATTTTTAAATAAATTATTAAATCAAATAAATTACAAAGTGTAAAATAGCTATTTTTTAATTTAATGAAAAAATATTTTTTAAATAAAATATAGTTCATATGAAATTTTTTAAAAAAAAAATAAATAAAAAAATATGCAATTTAATTTTTTTTTTTTTATATAATAAAACTATAATTATATAGGATTTTCTTATTAAAAATTATATATACATTTATTAATATTTTAATAAAAAAGAAACTTAAAAAAAATAAAATATAAAAAATTATGAATATAAATATTGTAAAAAAAAAAAAAATCTTATATTATTTAATAAAAATATTTGCAAAATTTTTATAATAAAAGAATTAAGATGATAAAAATTTGCATAAATATTAACTAAATTATGGATAATCTAAATAGAAAAAATATAAATAAAATAAAATTAAAATAAATATGAAGAAATATATAAATGTTTCTTTATAAATATAAAAAAAATAATGATATACATATATTTATATATATATATTTATATTTATAAATATATTTATATTTTATTTATATATATAAATATTTTTTTTATCTAATGTATTTTTTTATTATATTTATTTAATATATTTTTTTTAATTATTATTAATTTATTTTGACATATCTTTTTTTTTTTTATTTTTATTTTTATATTTTAATTATTTTGTTTAATGCAAAAACATTTTATATTTTATTTTATTTTTTTTATTTTTTCTTTTAAATAAAATTAAGATATTATAATTATAATTATATTATTTTTACTGTATTTTTATAAATAATAATTATTATTAATTTTAATATTATTAATGTAATATTTAAAATTTTTTTGTTAACATTTCTTAATTCTTTTTTTATATAAAACTAATTATCTAAATCTAAAATAAAATTTGATTAAAAATTTGATCTAATATTTTTTTACTTTATCATCATCTTATAAATATTTGAAATTATATAATTTTAATTTAATTTTTTTTTTTTTCTTTTCATTTATTTTTGTTATAAAATAATTATAATTATTATATTTTTTTTTTATTTAATTTATCGTTTTTAAAACAATATTATTATAATTTATTATTTTATTATATAATAGTCATTTATAATTTATTTATTGTTTATTTATTTTTAATTTTCTTTATAGCTACTCTTTTTTTTTATATTTTATAGAAATAGTTTTTATTTTTAATATTTTTTAAAAAAAACTGTTTTTATATAAATTAATTTTTTTATAGTTTAAATACTAATATTTTATAAAATGAATAATTCTAATAATTTAATTATAAATAATTTATTAGATGTTTATAAAACTTTAGATAAATTATTAATTTTACTAATAATTCAAAAATAAATATAAATTACTTAAAATTAGCATAGCAAATATACAATAAGTTTTAATTGTATTTTTTTTATTAATATTTACGTTATCATAATATTTAAAAATATATTTTTAATTTCTGAAATTTGTTTTTTTTATTACATATATTTGTAATTATGAAACTAATTGAAATAAATTTAACAAAAATTTTATTTATATATAATATAAATAAATAAAAAATAATTAAAAGTAAAAAAAAAAAACCAAGAAAATAATAATCTATTAAAAAAAAAAATTGAAAAAAATAACTAATGAGTTCTAATTAAAACACATAAATAATGAATAATGTTTCATAAGTCAATAAATTTTCAGAATAAGAGTATTCAAATTATATTGACACTTCAGATGTGGTAATATAACAATACAAAAACTCTAGCGTTTCTGGGTTAGAAAAATACTTTCTTAAAATAGAGGAATGGCTTGAAACTCCAATTAATAGAGAAGAAAATAAACCATATGTAATAGAAGCAGAAGGTGGTATAGGCAAAAAAGCTTTATTAATAAAATGGATGGAATACCATTAATAATTGAAAAATAAAGTAAAAATAATTATATATAAATATAAAAAAAAAAATTATTTATAATTATAATTAATTAATTAAATAAAAAAGAAATATCCAGATATAATTCTTTCTCATTTTGCTTCTTCTGGGGGAAATAGTAGCAATTATTTTTTTGCAATATACAGATTATTAAATAAACTAAGGGTAAAAAAAACATAATATAAAATAATAATTTAAATAAATATAAAATAAAAATATTAATTAGGAAGCATTAGATATAGATTAAAAAGTGGAACTTTTAGAAGAAAAGTTAAGAAAATATTTTTCTTATTGGTTAAACCATTGTAGTGATAAATTAGAAAAACAACTAAAATAAGGAGAAGTAGTATTGTATGACAAAATAATAATAATAATAGAAGCAATAGATTAATTTGTAGAATCAACAAGTAACAATAGAGAAGCGAATATTGTTTTTTGGCTTCCTCGTTGTTTTCCTGAAAAAATACGTGTAATAGTTACATGTGATAAACAATCAAATGCTAATGAATATTTTTAAAGAATAAATTGCAAATTTTTAAAAATGTAATTAGAAGATAACATCGGAAATACAATAATTTAACGACATATTTAAAAATAATTATTTATAAATTAAGAATTGAAAGAAAAACATTTAACAATATTAAAAAATTTCGATGAGAAGTGTAAAAATCCATAATTTTATAAGATTTTCTTATGTATATATATTCCTTATCCAACTGAAAATATAATTTCTTAATAAGAAATACCAGATGGAACATTCGAAAAGATATTTGATAAAATGAATTACGATAATCTTATGAAAGTATAGTCTTATTAAGATTTAATAAACTTTACTTTAGACTTTTTTTCAAATGTTATTATGTAATAAGAGACTTTTAGAAAACTATTAAGAGTATTCGTTTTAACTTAGAAAGGTTTAACATTAGATGAATTAAAGAAAATAACTGCTATTTCAGTACCAGAATGGAGAATATTTTTGGCTTTCTTCAAAGTTTTTATTCTTAAATATAAATACTATTGGTAAATGAATAATTTTTCATTAAAAAAAATAATTTAAAATAAATATAAAATTGATACTAATGAAGTTAGAAGATTACACGAAGAAATATCGAATGTTTTAGAAAAACATACATCTAATTCTATCCGAAAACTAGAAGAATAAACATATCACCTTTTCATGTCCAAAAACTACTTTAAATTAAAAGAAACAATCTCTACTATTGAAAATTTTCTTCTTTTATTCAACCCTAATAATAAATATGATTTATGCAGATATTGGTAAGCTTTAGAAGAATAAGGATTTGATCCTGTTGGAGAATATAACAAGGCTATAGAAGGTTTCGAAATGCATTATCATCCTTCAAGTTAGGATGTTTTTAGAATTATTGTTTAAATTTCAAGATTTTTAAAGGAATTTGCAGACTTCGAAACATATAATACTCCTTATTTTAGACATCCGCCTATTAGAGGAACTTGTGAATAATTAGAAGATATCGGGCTTTTGAGAGAATTAGTAAATTTGTAATTATTTAGTTCAAATGATAAGGCAGAAATTGAAAAAGCAAATGCTTTAGATAAATAAAAAAAAAATCTAAAATAAAAAATTTAAGAAAAGAAGGAAGCTTTAAAAATATATAAAAAAGGAATATCTTCAAAAACTTTAAAAAGGTAAGACTACTAAGAAATTAATGAAAAATAAGTTAATTAAGATAAAAATTCAACATAAAGAAAGACTGAAAAGATTTAAATACAAATACTAAGTGAAGTTGAATCTTTAAATGTTGAAATACCTTGTAATAGAGAAAAATTTAGAAAATATTTTCTTAAGTTAATTTACGAAACTATAAATAATAGTAATAATAAAAGTTAAGAAGAAACTATAGATTATAATTAAAAAACAATAACATGTTCGGATGAAGAAGAAGAAAGAAATAATAAAGATAAAACAAAGTAAAAAATATAAATTACAAATAATATTTAAAATTTTTATGTAATTTTTAAAATAATCTCAATTATATATATATTAAAAAAAAAAAAAAAATTAATTAAATTTAAAAATTAAATTTAAATAAAATAAAATATAAATATAAAATATATATATTTATATAAATATATATTAATATATAAATATCTATATAAATATTTATTTTTATTATTTTCACATAATTAAATTTTTTTAATTTTAAAATTTAATTTATAATATATAGATTATATTTTAGATATTTATACTATATTTTAATGCCAATTAAATATCATTTTTTATTACATTATATATAAATATTTATCTTTAATATAATATATATATGTAAATATAAGTTGTTTTATATAAATTATTTTATTTATTTTTATTTATTTTTTATCTAATATAAATAATTTAATTTGTAATATTTTTTATAAATATAGTGCTTTAATGTCTTAATTTGATATTTAATATGCTGAACAAAATGCATTAACTATGTAAAAATTAAAAGAATGCTTTTATCTTAGAGAAAGATCACCAAGTAATTATTATTATAAAAGATGGTTATGGATATAATTTCCTTGGGCTTGTTTATCTTTAGAATGTGATTATAGTGCTAAACTTAAAGAATGTTTTTCATCTCCTATTGAATATATGAGTGTTAAAAAAGAAAATGAGTTTACTAAATAAGCGTTAAAAATAGCTATTGAAGCTAAATTGAAAAAATAAATAATGTATTAAAAACAAGATATTGTATTACAATAATAATAATAGGAAATATCATCTTTCTTTCCTTAAATAAAAGAAAGAAAATCAATAAATATTCCTCAAAATAATATGTCATATAGGACTTAAAAATCCTAAAAATCAAGCATATCTTTAGGTAAATCAGTTTTTATGATAACTTAATAATATCTAAATTAAAACAATTTAAATAAGCAATTAGAAAAGAATTTCAAAACCATCGAACATATTAGTATTAATAATAACAATGTTAATACTTCTTCTATTGAAAATATGTCAAGATTATTGGAAAAAAGTAAAGTTATGAAAGATAAAACAGTTTAAAATTTTGATCCTTTAAGGATGGTTTAGAATTCTTAGAATATTTCTTCTGTACTACCTAGAATTAAAAATGAAATAATTAATCATTCTAATAAAGAATTAATTTTATTAGAAAGCTAGGCTCATAATATGAAAATTGAATTAGATATTATATCGAATGATAATAGAAATTTAGCTAAAAAATTAAAATAAATGAGTATATTGCAAGAAAATTAATAAAAATATGGAGTTAATCCTGAAAAAGTAAACTTCGCTTAAGCATAAGTAATGGATTATGAAATCAATATATCGAAAGCTGAAGAAGATTATTTGACTTGCTTATTAACTATTTCTAGATTGAAAGGGATTTTGAAAATTTGTGATAATAATAAATAATAGAATGAGGATTATATTCGAAATTTGAATTTCTTGTTAAATAATTTTAAAAAAATAATTAGATGGGAATAAGAAGATATTAAAGAAAGTTTGGAAAAAATTAATACTTTGTAAAGAATTAATAAAGAATATTAAGAAGTCTTTAATGAAAAAATAGAATCTTAAAAAAAATTAATGGAATAAATTAAATAATAGGTTCGTGGAAAAGAAATTTTCGACTAAAATTTCGCTAATACAGATAGTTTAATTGAATAATCGGCTTTGGTTTAACAAGGAAAATTAAGATAAGATCAATAAGGACATGATTAAAATAAAAAAATGAAATAAAATATGAGTTAGATAGAAAAAAACTCTAAAATTATTTAAGAATAACATGATAGATTGTTAGAAAAATACGAAAAACTTAAAGAAGTATTAGATATATCAAACCCTAACTATTAAAGTTTATTTTAATTTAAAAAATTTGTCGCTGATTGTGAAAAAAAGAATGAGTTTAAGAGTATATTATTATCAAGGTAAAATATTATTAATAATTTGAAATAAAGATTATAGATTAAATAAGATTATTTGAAAACTGTTTTAAAAGCTAATAATATTGCAGAAGATAAAGAAAAAGATTTTGAAGAATAATTTAGTAATTAAGATAATTAAAATGAAGAAGAAAATGATAAAAAAAATGATGTTCATTTCAAAATTATAGATCTTTAAAATCAATAAGAGACTAAAATTAGATTGTTACATAAATTATAAATGGTAAGACTACATTCCTATATGGTTGTGGGTACTATTTAGAAAAAATTGGCTATTAAATAGGCTAGTAATGTATAGGATACTATTGAATTTGGAGAAGATGAGATTATTATGAGCTTGGATGAAAAAATGGCACTTATTAAAGAAAAACTACCTATTGAAGAATTCTAATTGTTTAATGAAAGTAAGTATGATTTTACTAATATTTATAAAGTTATTTCGGGAAATATTAGAATTAATAGAGATAATAGTTTACTTAGTAATAATGATGAAGAAAAATTTACTGAATGATAATATTATATTTTTATATATAAGCCCTCATTTTATTTTTTTTATCAATTTTTTTAAAAATAAATATTTTTTATTTTATATTAGTTAAATTATTTTATTTATATCTTTTATTAACAAAAATTTGATTAATAAATAAATAATTATATATATATATTATTTTTTAAACAAAAAAAGAACAAAAAAATAATAAGCTAAAAAATATACAAAAGATTATTAAATATAATACATTTAATTAAAAAAATAAAAAATATTAAAAGGAAAAAAAAAAATGTCTTCAGTACCATTAAAAAATTTAGACAAAGTCACAAAATCTCATTTAGCCGCCACATATGCAGCACTTATTCTTCACGATGAAGGATTAAATATAAATGGATAAAAAATTTTAGATTTAATAAATGCTGCAGGTGTTAAAGATTTTGAGAAATTCTATGCTAAATTATACGCAAGCAATCTCAATAACGCCAGTATTGAATAAGCAATTTCTACTGGAGGTGCTGGAGCTTCAAGTGCCCCAGTAACTGCTTAAACTTCTGCTCCCGTTGAAGCTAAAAAAGAAGAAAAAAAAGCTGGTAACTTTATATTAAATTATTTATTTTATTAATTTAAAATTAAAAAATAGAAGCTAAAAAGGAAGAACCCAAAAAAGAAGAAGAAGAAGATTACGATATGGGAGATCTTTTCGGTTGATTACTTTTTTATTTTCACTTAAAAAAAATGGAAAGAAATAATAAATGGTTAATTATAGATTTATATAAAGTTTTTTAGTTAAAAAAGTTTATTCTTATTTCTGTTTTTTTTATATAATTATTATTACATTTATATTTTTTTGTGCATGTATCGAAAATGTAGGCTTTTATTTAAATTAGTTAATAATATTAGTATATATACTTTTAATTTATTTTTTATATTTATATTTTTGAAAAATCTTATTTAAAAATTGAAAAGATATTCTTAATAAAAATTCAAATATAATTTATTTATATAAAATAAAACATTTTTTTTTTTAAAAAAAAAAATCATAAATATAAAATCATTATTTTATTAAGAAGTTTTTGATATAAAATACTTTCAATGTATTTTAATTTTTATTTAATAATTAAAATAATAATTATATTTTAATAAAGTAAAATAATAAATATATATAACAATATTTATAATATATATAAAAAGATTAAATATTATTTATACTAAGTTTTTATTTTTATTTTTTTTTAAAAAAAATTATTTAGAATAATCAAAAAACTAATACTAAGATTATTCAAAGATTTATTTTTACTCAAAATAATATAATATATTAATATATTTATATTAATTATTATATGTTTTATAAATTTACTTTATAAATAATAACTTAATATCTATTTTACTTTTATAAAAATAAAAATATATTTAACACTCAATAAATACATTGAAAATAAATAATAAATAATGTGTAAAGTTAATAACTTAAATAATAATCATATAAACTACTTTCTATTTATTATTTCATATATTACGACGAGTAATTAAAAGGCTATTTTTACACAAATAACTAAAAATCATAATATATTTATTCAATATGGAAATTTTTAATCAAGTATAGTTGGAAATTTTATATTTGGTCTTTTAAATTAATTTGAATATAAATATAAATATTTCGAATAATATATAGATATTTTTGTTTTTTGACAAAATTTAGTAGTTAGATTTATCACATAATATTAAATTAAAGTTTATATAATGTACTTTTGAAATATTATTTGGAATAATATTACGTATTGAATCTTTAAATTTAGGTATTAATATAAGAAATAGTTTATATAAATATAAGTAAAATTAATAATTAAATTTTAATAAGAATATATAAATTTAATATACTTTAAACATATTAAAAGAAAAACGTTAAAAAAATATATTTTTTTTTATCTTAAGTTTTATTATTTGAAATTTCAGCGGATTATCATTTATTTTTAATAATAATTTAAATTTTTAATTAAACCTGTTGAAGATATTCATAATATTCATAGATATTTTCTTTATGACTTTCTAATTTCAAAAATTAAAAAGTTTTTGAGTAATTTTAATTACTGGATTTTTAAATAAAAATTGAATTTCTAATAATTATTGATATTCTATTAATTTTGGAATTATGGGATGCTTATCTAGTTTATCATCCTGTTTAAATAAAAGTATATAAAATTATAAAGTTCATATTGGTAAAGCTTGTTTTTACAATTTATCTACTTTGTGTTTATATTTGCATAGGGTTATCAATTATTAAATTTAAAATTGATTAATAAATATATATATTTTTTAAATGTTTATATGAGTTTAAAATTTTGAATATTAATTGTAAACTTTTATATAAAATTTAGTTACTTATAAATTTTATTATGAATAAATAATATTATAAATTAAAATAATGTATAAAAAGTAGAATAATATCTTATTATTATTTTAAATGAATATTAATATAAAAATTTATTTATAAATTATTCATTCTTGGTATAATAATAGATAACATTAATATTAAATATTTTTATTTACAATCAATTTTATTTTATTAAATTCCATATAAAATAAACAGATTTTTTAAAAAATAATATGAAATAAAAAAAAGGGTATTACGCATATGAAAACGAAGACTTATAAAATTAGAATGATATCGATTTATAATGTAAAAAAAATTAACTAAGTAAATGCATTTTTAAAAATATTAAATAAAAGTAAAAAATTAGCATGAAAATAATGATAAATAAAATGAAAAAAAATATAAATATATCCCACTAAACAAAAAAAAGAATCTAATAACGCTAACATAATAGTGACTTAAAATGCATCGATTCCAACAGTTAATAGTTCTAATGATTTAGACTAATAAAAATTGCAGATAATGATAGACAAAGTAAAGGCAAAAACTTAAAAACAAGTTGTGCCTGCCCCTTAAGCAACTCCTATAGATAAAAAAAAAAAAAAATTCAATTTGATTAATTTAGATAAAATCGAATTTCACCAAAACAAAATCAATGTTAATATTTTAGCAAAAAATAATAATAGTAAAAATAAGAAGGCTAATAGGATATAGAAAAAAGATTATCAAATTAAAATAGAAATGGATAACAATAAAAAAAACACTATAAAGTAAATAATTAAAATACATAAAAAAATATAAATAAAAATGCTGAATATGATTATGAAACTATAAAGATTTTAGATATAGAATAATGTATAGAATTATTTTGCGATTCTACAGTTTTAATATTAAATTCATATGAATTATAATTAAAGGAATCATATTTATAACATATAATAAAGAAAATAAGAGATGCTAATACTATTTAATATGGGAATCTAAAAATTTAAAATAATTGTAATTTATTTAGTGAAAATTTTATATTTAACAGTATTATTTATTCTCTTAAAAAAATTAATTATACTTTTAGTTACGAAGAAATTTCAGATGTTTATAGTGTTTAATGTAGTGATTATGTACATTTTAATTTATTATATAAAATGAAAAAGTCAGTATTTATACTCTGCTTAATTTTTGTATTATAAATAATTAATTTTGTAATCAAGTTTTTGAGTGTTTATTACTAAAATAGTGCTTTTCTTTTTATTAATTTTTTAATGGTTTTTTAAGTTTATAGTTTACTTTATTATTGTTTAGGTTTGGTAAAATGTAATATTATTTAAATCAAAAAAGGAATTTCTTTAAATTAATTATATTTAATTATAAATGCTATAATTTTTATTTCTGAGTGTATAATTATAGATTAATATAGTAATTTATTAGATTTTTAAAATATTTTTAATTAGTTTAGTGTATTATAATTTTATATTTACGTTTTATTATTTTTTATTTAAGCTTGCTTATGTATATATTTCGATAATATTAATGAAAAAACTGTTTTTGATATTATTAAAATTATTAATATTGTTAGTGACGAAAGTTTATAATGATTTTAAATTTCTATTCTTTTAAAAATAATATTATATAATATAATTATTAACTTTATATTATATTGTTTTAATAATTATTAAAATAAATTTATTTTTTTTAGTTTTATTTTAAATATATATTAAAATTGTACTTTAAATTTAATTTAAAAAATTATATAATTAATATTTTATTTATTTAGTATTTTTTATTAAAATGGATTAAGATTTTTTCGAAATAAAAAATTATCGTTTGATTTAAATTTCAAAATAATAAAAGGAACAATTAGATTAAAAACATCCGCTTTAATTTTAATCAATTTAAAATTAAGAATTAATATAATATTGTGATGAATATTTTTAATGTACTGAAGATTTCGGGTTTATATTAAATAAAATAAATTATTTTTCAATAAAAATCATATAAACAGTAAAGTATGGGTAGGAGATAAAGTAAGAGCTATGGCTTCAATAAAATATAAAGGATAATAATTATTAGAATATGTGTAAGTTGATGTAACTATATTCTATTTATATATATTTTTAAAAAAATATTAAGCTCTAAGTATGCTTAGAAGATAAAAATCTGTAATTTTACATGAAGTAGTAAGACAATAAAATTTAAAAGAAAAAGATCAAATAAAACTTCCTTTTTAATGTAATATTGAAGATTAATAATAGCATTTGTTTGTATTTAAAATTACTTATAAGTATAAACCATTTATATAAAATACATAAAATACATAATTGATGCCTGAATTAGAAAAAACAAAAAATATAGAATTTCTCCTAAACTTCCATTTTAAATAGAATATTTATTGGCAACATAAATGGTACTTTAGAATAAAATCCATTATTATTATTTTTTTTAAAAAATAGGCGCCTATATATTATATATAATATTCAATATTGAATAAAGTCGATTAAGTATTTTAAATTAAAAACCTTAATTTTATGCCCGAAAATCCTTTTGAAGCATAAAAAATAACATATAACAACAATGTACAAACAATAACTCTTAAATAAACAGAACAAGAAAAATTTATAATTAAAATAGAAGTGAAGGCAAATTAAATAGAAACATACAAATAATTATAGAAAGAAAAAAATAAGAAATTAAATTTAGGAAGCATATTTATAGAATGGGGAGAATGCGGAGTTTATGTTGGTTCCCCAGTGGAATTATAATTAAACAGTAATGATATTGAAATTGAAATTATTTAAAGACCTATTATTATTGTTAAATAAGTAGAGAAAATCTAATTAAGAATTCAAAATATTACAAGAAATCTTGCTAAATATAGAGTTTATTTAAAAGATTAAGATATGGATGGAATTAAAATTGCTGGTTTAGAAAATACAGTAAAAAAAAACATATTATTTTATTTAAAAAACAAATGTAAAATATAATATGTTTAGTTAGTTAATTTTACAAATGAAAATTTAGAATTTTTTGATTTAGGAGTTTATTTAATGCCTTTATAACCTGGCATATAATGTATTAAAGGATTGAACTTTTATGATGAAAGCAAAAAATAGCTTTGCTAATATAATAATAATTTATATGTTTTAGTTTAGAAAGAAGGTTAGAATTTTATAATTAATAATGAAAATAATGGCGATGATATTATTGATTATTTTGCAGATGATAATCAAAATTAATCTGAAATTCAAAACTAATAATAATCTGAAAGTCAAAATTAATAATAATCTTTATTAGATTAAAAACCTTAAGAAATTGCTTTTGATGATTTACTTGATTTTAATGATTTAAATAATAATCATAATGCAAATAATTTAAATAATAATAATGGTATGAATTATTAAAATATTGATTTAATATGATTTAAATTAATTATATTTTAAAATATAGATGTTTATCTATAAATAAGATAATAAATTACATTATCATTTATGAATGATTATTTTTTATATAATTTTGTATTTGGAATTTATTATTACACATATATTAATATAAGCATAATTTTTATTTAAATTTAATATTATTAATAATTTTTATTAAAAATTAAATAAAATTTTCAAAAATAAATTAAATTTGTATAATAATACAATAAATTTATAAAATAAATAATAATTTAAATTTATTTTTTATAGTATTAAAAGTTTATAATAAATTAAATATATAACACTTTTAACCTACATTTATTCATTCATTTATATAAAAAAAATATTTTTTATTTTAAGAAAAAATTTTACTTTATAATAAAAAAATTAAAAGCATATAAATCAAATTTTATAAAAAATATTATAATAAACTAGCATATTAATTTTAATATTTTATTTTAATTATTAATAGATATAAAAAATATATTATTTTTTTTCTAAACCAATTCCCCGTGCCGGTTTAATTAAAAAAAATATCCATATATTTGAATTAGTTACAAATAAAATATAAATATGAATAAATTTTAGTGAAAATCCTCTAATTTTATTCCAAAAAAACTATTTAAATGTCACTCCTTAAGGTTAATTAGACAGAAAAATAATTAAATTTTTCTCTTCCTTTTTATCTTTTAAATCATAAATGCAATGCGTATGTATTTCATATCTTTTACCAAAATCAATGTCTAAAATATTGCCCTGTTACTTTTTTTGAAAATCCTTTAGGGACATAATATTCTCTAATTATGATGGAAATCGTTTAAAGTGTAAATCAGTAAATATTTGTTTAAATTGTAAGGAATTTTATTATCTCTAAAATGGTGATTTGTGTTCAAAATTTTAACCTAAAGAAGTTTTATATAATTGAAGATATTTTCCAAAATGTTACCATAGATGTTCCATATTGGGGTTATAAAGGTACCGAATAGATAGATTTTATAGAAGAGCTTTTATATATAGAATAAGATGCTTTGGCTTTAATTATTTATGTAGCCAGTTTGGTATATCGTCATGTATCTTACTTTATAATATGGATATTAAAGATGTTATTATTAATAAGAGAAAGAAAGCGATTTTATATTAAAAAAATTGAAACCGTAAAGAAAATAAAACTAAAAAAGTAATTTTAAAATTTAGAAGAGCTTTTAAATTTCATCCAACTTAAATTTAATGAATTAAGTAGTAATTTTTAATACTAAAATTAATTTAGAAAACAATTAAGTGAATTAAAAAAAAATGGCTTAAATTTAAGATTATTAATGTTTAAAATATTTATAATATTAATTAAGTTACGGCTTTAAATTTAAAATTCTAACAATTGTTAAAATTAAGATTTTAATAATGGGTTAAATTTTAGAAAATATAGATTAAGGTTTTTATTAATAATAAAATTTTATATTTTATAATAATTTTTAGATTAATAATCCTCATAAAGGCAAATTATTTTTAAAGATATGTCAGATTAGTAAGATTATAATAATTAATATGCTTTAAAGAAATAAGTAGCTAGATATGATTCTATGGTTCTTTGAAAAACTGATAATAATATAAATATTAATGAAAAAAATAGTTAGATTAATAATTTAAATAACAAGCTGTTTTTGTTAATTCAATATGCTAAAGTTATATTTTTATAGTTTTTAATAAAAAAAAAATGTTATAATATTTTAGAAAACATTCAATAATATATTTAAAAAGAATTTATTGAAAATTATAAAAACTATTATTACGTTAGTAATTAAATTTTTTCTTTAGATTATTTAAATAAAAATTATTAGTGAGATAAGAATTTATAAACCTCTTTAATTTAAATGATTGTAATTTAAAAACAATATATTTTAAACTTTTAGTGTTTGCTCTTATAAGCTATAGTGTTTTTAATGTAAAAAAATAAAAATATAATGTAATAAATAAATTTTTATAAAAAAAAATAAAAGATGGAGGCTAGTAGCTATGTTTTAATAATTTAGCAACTATTAATTATTTTCGTATAAATAATTATTTAAAAAGTATTAAGGAAAGTATAAATTTTTAGTTCAAAAGACTTAATAAATTTATTTAATTTTAGAATTAAGTCTTTTAAGTATTTTTATGTTTCACTACTGATTGTTAATTTTTTTTTCATAAATTAAGAATTTTTAATGGCAAGAAATTTAATATGAACTATTATTATTATTCATAATGTTTTTTTTATTTATTTTAACAAAAAATATGAAATAAAGAAAAATATAAAAATTCTAATATAAACAAATATTTTTAAAAACGCTTTTAGTATATTAAAAAAATTTATATATTTTTTTTTTAACATTTTTTATTAGATTTATTTAACTTTATTATAAGTACAATTTAATAAATTAAATTTATTATTAAAAGAAATATTAATTATATTTTTTTTTTAATTTATATTTTTAATAAAAAAATAATAATTTTTACTATTATTTTTTTAACCAATTTATATTATTAATAAATTTAAAAAAAATAAAGTTAAAATAATAATAACATAAAAATTTAAGGATAATTAATGAAAAAAAAAGACTTAAATTTGAATGATAATTAATATAAATATGATATAATCAGAACTAATAGGATGTCAACTCCGGGAAACAAAAACAATTACTAAGCAGCTTAATATAATATTTATCCACAGACATCAAAAACAAATATTATAAATGGTATAAAATTATAAATTTAATAAAAAAATTATCAAAAATAAACAAAGATTATAATTCTAATTTTTTCAATCATTAGCCAAGAATTATTAACAAAAACATAAATAATTATAGTAATAAAGAATATATAACTACAAATACAATAAATGGTTAAATTCAAAATGCATAAACCAAAAATGGATTCAACAATATATAGTAAGTGATGAATTAGTAAAATAGCGACTATTTTTAATAATCACAATAAGGATATTTTTTCAAAGATAAAAATAATGTTTATTAAAAAAATTAATTGAACACAAATCATAGATAATAAAATGAACAAAAAAATAATCATATTACTAACAATAATAAAGCTTAAATAAATAATTATTTTACAAATCAGTAAAACGAGTAAAGATTATAATCATAAAAAAAAGTCGAAAAGGAATATTTTTAATAAGAAAAAAGCATATAAAAACCTTATTAGAATTATTCTAATGAGTATACTATTGATAACAAAATAGAATAAAATAAAATGAATTTAAATAACTTGATTAATTAATATAAGAGATAAAATACTTAAAAAAATAAAAATTCATTTCAATCATATTCAAATGAACAGCAATATTCGTCTTTATAAAATAATAACTAAAATTTAAATGGGAATATTATTGATACTTAAAAAAATAACTCTTAGTAAAATCTAAATAAAAATGAGGATTTTATTAGTAGTTATACAACTAAAGTTAAAAAATAAGGTAAATAAAAAAAATTTATATATATTTAATAATAGAAATTATAATAATATAATAATAAAATGAAATTAATTTTTAAAAATATAATTATACGTAAATAAAAATATATATTTTTTTAATTTATTAAAAAGTTAATTTTTTATATTTTTTTGAAATTTGAATTTTATATTTCTTTAATATATTTTTATATTTTCTTATGTTTTAAATTTATAAATTTATTTTTTTATTTTAAATTAAAACAAAAAGATAGTGTAATTAAATAAGTAGAATAATCAAATTAGTTAATAAATAACAATAATAACTTTTCATAAAATTTAAGTTTAAATAAACATTAATAACCTTAATATGAACATAATGAAGACTAAAAAAACTCAAAGCCATATTTTTTAGAAGTAATTCATCAAAAAAAGAAGTGAAAAATCCAATAATTTAAGGATAATAAATATTTTCGACTAATTATTTACATAATACAAATATTTAATTTTTAAATTAAGATAAAAAAAAGTTATTAAATGAAAATTTATAAAAATAAACAATTAAACAACAAATCAGCAACTTTAGTTAAACAATAAGTAGTTAATAAAAATTAATAGCTTAGATGTAGCAAGAAAAATAATCCCATTTATAAGTACAATAATAAAATTATCAATCAAAATAATTATAATAATAATAAAATTAATAAAATCATTTATAATAATTATAATATAATTATTAATCTTTAAATAAAAATAAACCTTAATAAACATAATCATAATAATCCTTTTTTTTAATAATAAAATAATATATAGTCGTAAATAACATAGTTATAATAATAATAATACTAAATACATCAAAATTAAATAAAAGATAATATTTAATATGGTTATTATATGTCTAGTCTTCACAAAAGTTATTAAAGACCTTTACCTTAAGATTATTTTTCCCAATTGTTTCGAGAGCATTTTATTTAAACATATTAAGGAATTTTATTTTCTAATGTAGCGAAATTGAATTATGATATATCAAAAACACCTTAATTTAATTAAAAAAAGTTTATTTAAAAAAAATAAAAGTCCTTATTAAAAACAATAATATTTGATTTAGATGAAACACTAATACACTGTAATGATAATTCTACATTAAATTCAGATGTCTCTTTGTGTGTAAAATTTCCTATGAACCAAACTTTAAATATAGGTCTAAATATTAGACCTTATGCTTAATAAGTGTTAAAAGAGCTAAGTTAAGATTTTGAAATTGTAGTATTTACAGCTAGCCATGGATGTTATGCTGAAGCAGTTATTAATTATTTAGATCCTTAAAGAAAATATATTCACCATTATTTTTTTAGAGAGTAATGTGTAAAAACCTCATAGGGTGTTTTTGTTAAAGATTTGAGAATTTTTGCTGATAGAAATTTGTAAGATATTGTTTTAGTAGATAATGCAGCTTATAGTTTTGCGTTTTAAATTGAAAATGGAATTCCTATTTTACCTTTTTATGATAATAAAAAAGATTAAGAATTATTATATTTATAAAGTTATTTAAAATAATTTCTTAATGTAGGGGATGTTAGAGAAGTTAATAAAAATTATTTCAAATTTCATATGTATAATAATTCTGGAGGGGTTGATAAGTTATACGAGAAATTATTTAATAAATAATAACAAGCTAACGAAAATAAAAATTAAATTCATAATAAATAGAATTATTGATATTTATTTATGTAATTATAATTTTTTTCTTCTTCTATAATTGAAATTAAAAAAATTACCTTATATTTTGTATTTTTAAAATGAATTATATATTTAATATTTCTTTATTTATAGTATGTATTTTTTTTATATTTCTATATTTTTTTTTTGGTTAAATTTTATTATTTTGTTTTAATTTTATATATTTTTTTATTTTATAAATAGAATAAGTTAGTTCTATTAATTTTTTTATATATTTTTTTAAATAAAATATCGAAAATTTTATTTGCTTATTTGTTTGACATTTAATTCGAATATATGTTTTTATTTTCAATTAGAATCTAAAAATTTAATAAAAACTAATTGTTAGTTAATTAAAATATTTTATAATAAAAAAAGTATATCCGACTGATTTCAATGATTTATAAAAATTATACATTTATATAAAAAAGACTATTATATTAATAAGAAAAAGCTGATATTATAAAAATATAAGTATTTATATTAATAAGGCTAAGAAATAATTCAACATATAACTAATGGTTATTTAATTAAATATTTTTTAAAAAATAAAATAAAAAATTAATATTATAATAACAAATATCTTACTAAATATAACATTTATTAAAAAAGCAAAAGAAAAATTAAAATATTTATTATTAATTAAATAATATCATTTTATGGATTATAGTTTTTTTTTAATTTATTTATGAATATTAGGATAAAATTAAAATCAAATTAAATCTAACCTCATTTTTTAGAATTATAAAAATATTTATGTATTAAATATAAAAATAATAATCATAAATTTATAAATAGGAGGAAAATCGAAATTTTAAAATTAAAATAATATAAATTTATAATTAAGGCTTATAATTTATAAATTATATTTATATCAATATTTTATTATTCCTTAACTATTTTAATTTTTTATACTATAAATAAATAAATATATAATTAAAAAATAAAATTTACTGTTTTAGAAGTTAACAATATTTATATTTTTAAATTAAATAATTATTTATATTAATATTAAAAAAAAATATATATTTTATTTATAAAAAAAAATTATTTTATAATATTTTTTCTAATTTTTTTTATCATAACTGCTTTATTAAAAAAAGATTTCCCTTAATTTAAAATTTTATAATGAAAAATATATATATAAATAAATAAAGTCCTTTTCAAAATTAAATTGTAAAATAAATAAAATTAAACATTATTGCGCATTATTTAAATTTTTTAGCGCGCGAAAAAAAAATAAAAAATGAATTTTTCATACTATAAATTTTTCTTTTTTTAATAAATATAAAATAAAAAAAATAACATTCTATAAAAATAAAAACAAAAAATCAAAAAACAAAAAAACAAAAAATTAAAAACATTTTTTATTAAAAGTTAATATAGTAAATGAGCAATAATTACATGCAATAAAGTGATTAAAAAAGATAAGCGTTAAATAATATATCAACAAGAAAAAATTAAGAAGATTATAAGTTTAATGAAAAGCAATAATTTTCAGTTTTTTAAACAAAATCAAATGAACAGATAAAATAATCTACAAACAATTAAATTAATAATTAGATTGAAATGTTAAGACATGCATTAAAAGAAGCAATTGATGAGAATGAAATTGTAAATTTTAATATATAAACTATCTAATATTTATTTATTTAAAATCATAATTTATAACATTCAGTTAAGAAATAGAGTTTCAGAAGTTGAGGCTCTTTATGCTGCAGCTGAGGATGAAGTTTTAAAAAGAGATTAATGTATATAAGAACTAATATGTTAAATAGAAAAAGTATTATTTATAATATTTATTATTTTTTATTTTTATATTTTTTTTAAATAATTTTTTTTAGTTAAGCATATAAACTGAATCTAATAAATAAATGAGAAAAAGAATTAATAGTTTATGATAATATAGTTATAAAATGTAAAAATAAACATCTATGTATTTATATTTTTTGTTAAAGTTTTTAAAATATAATAATGTATTATTTATTTGTTTTAATTAATGTTAAAGATAATTATATTAATTATATAATATAAAAATTATAAAATATTTTAGTATTTATTATTATAATATTTATATTTCAAATATTATTATTGTGAATAATTTTTTCACATATTTTATTTGAATATGATTATTTTACAAATTATAACTATATTATTAAATATTTAAATTATTAAAAATCTTTAATAGAAATGTATAAAAATTAATGAGTATATATAATTAATTAAATGAGGACAAATATATTGTTTATTATTTATTGAATATTTAATTTAAATTAATAAATATATATTAATTTTTTAGTTTGATTGTTATTCTTTAAAATTACTTGAATTTAAAAATAAAAAAATATTTTTTAATCATAAAATTTAAATATAAATATACTTTTTATTCATTAATAAACCTAAAATATATATTTATTTCTTATATTACTTTATATTGTTTTATTTTATTTTAATTTAATAATAAAAAATCAAACAAATATATATATAAATTAATAATATGGCCGATATTTAATTATAAATATTTTAATTAAACACACATTCTGGTGAAGAAGATTTAAAATAATGCATATAATGGTTGACTTAAATATTTTAATAAAAAACTTCGAAATTAATATCTATAGTAGTTAAGCTTACAAATATAAATATTTCTTCATTAAGTTCATTAAGTGACCTCGATAATCTTACATAAAATTAATTAGAAAGTAAAGAAGAAACAATAAAATAATAAAATTAAAATGAAAATATAACTAATGATAGTTGTTTAGAATATTAAATTAAAGGTAATTAATTATATAATTAGTAAAATTATGAAGAAGCATTAGAATATTTTAAAAAATCTTAAAATTTAGTATAATAATAAGAATCAGATTAAAAAAATTAAATTATTTTTAATAACTACATATATACAGCCACTACATATACTAAACTAAAATAAACGAAAGAGGCTATAGATTAATTTTAATTAGCTTTAGAAGAAATAAAGTAAAATAACGTTAATTTAAATTAAGTATAATTAGATGATAATATAACTAATAATCTTTTATATTATCTCCATTTTAATTTAGGAAATTTATATTAAGAATAAAATAATATAGATAAATAAATTGAACACTTGGAGGAAGCTTATTAAAATATAAAAGAATCAAAAAATATTTCAATATTCAAAATAGAAGCAAATTTACTAAACAACTTAGGAATAGCATATTACTCTAAGTTATAATTAGAAAAGGCAATATAATATTTTTAAAAATCTTTAGAATAATTAAAAATTTATATTAATAATAATACAGATGATAAATAGTCATTTTTATCTTATGGAAATCGTTTAAATAATGTATTTATATACAAAAAGCATTTTTTTTTTTTAAAAAAAAAAAAGTTAGGAGAAGCCTATAAAAAGAATAAATAATACGAAGAAGCAAAAAATGCATTTTAAGAAAGTTTAAAATATAAACAAGAATATTATGATGGCTAAAACGACAATTCTTTGGAATCAGAAATTTCTATAATTAATACATTAAATAATTTAGCTACAACTGAATAAATACTTAAAAATTATTAAATCGCAATTGATACTTATTAATACTGTTTAGATAAATATCAAAAATTTTAAAATTAAGACTAAGATTTATTAGTTAATATTGCAAATATTAAAAATCATAAAGGAGAATGTCATAAATTTCTTTCATAAAATGAAATTGCTGAAAGTCTTTTTAAAGATTCTTATGAAAGCAAACTTTAAATTCTTGGTTTAACAAATAAAAACACATTAACTTCTGCTTGTAATTATGGATAAATATTATTTTTATTAAAAAAATACAAACTTTCTATTGATATTTATAAATAAACTTTAAAAGCTTAAAAAGAAATATTAGATGAAAACGATGATGCTATAGGATAAACTCTTAATAATTTAGGGTTTAAATTCTATATTAAATATTTTATATATTATTTTATTTATAATAGTACTGTTTTATCTTAAGATAATTAATTTAATGAAGCCGAAGATTATATATCTTAAGCAATTTAAATATTCGAAAAAAGCGATAAAATATCTTTAACTAATATTGAGAAAATTAAAAAAAATTTGAAATCAATATAACGTAAAAAATAAAATAAAGAATAACAATGAGAATATTATTTAATTTTATATGCCTTATTATTTATAAACTTATTATATATTATTTGAATATATGATATTAAAATATAATAATTTTATATACTAAAATAAATATTAGTCAACATTTAACAAAAAAATAATTTAATATTTAATTTTATATTTAAAGTATAATTAATGCTTATTAAGTATTATATATTTATAATTTTTATTTAACTTTTATATATGTAATAGTATTTATAATAAAAAATAATCATAATTTTATTAATTATACTATAATTTATAAAACTCTTTATTTTAAACTAATAATTTATATTTTTTACTCATACCAATTATTCTAAATATAAATTTTAAGATTTAAGAAATATATTAAGACATTACAAAATTATCTGGATATCTCTATTTTATTTTCGATATAATTATTTATAATATTATTAATCTCAAAATTAAAAATCTATCATTTGCTGCTTTTATTAAAAGATTTAATATAATAATGATTTTTAAATATTTTTTTATTTAATATTATATACAAATAAATTTAATTCTTATATATTAAAGAGAACAGGTAATAATTATATAAAAAGATAATAATTAACTATTTTTTTTAAAAAAAATTAATAAAAATAATGATAATCAATAAAAAATATAATTCAATAAGGATAAATATATGAAAATACAAACGAATTATTTTTTTAACTAAAGATATAAATAAAAATATAAACTAACTTTTCTAAATTAAATGATTTAAAATATTCATAATAATTATATTTTTTTTTTTAATAATTATGGATATTCTGAACTTACTGCAAAATAAATTTGGTTTTTTGAGATAATTATTTTAGGATTTATTTATAAATTTTTATTTTAATTGTGATTCTTTATCTTTTTATGGATAAAAAATTTAGAAAGACATAAATTTTTATATTTTCATATATTTATGAAATTGGAAGTACTAATAATATATGTAATATTTATTTTAATAAAAAAAAAGTAAACAGTACACTTATAATAATTAATTTTTATTTCCGAATCGAGATAATGAAAAAGATAATAAAAAAATATGTGTTTGATTATTATTTAAATTAATAAATAAATATTAAAGTTTAAAATCTTAAAATATGTTTATAAATTAAAAGATTAATTAATTAGTTACAAAGTATTTATTATTAAATAAAAAAAAAAAAAAAAATTTTTGAGATAAACTAATAGTTAAATATATATTATTATTTTTATATTTGAAGATTAAATTAAAATAAAAATGAATTTTAATATGTTATATATAAAAAAAAAAATATATTATTTATAAAAACAAAAAATATATTTATAAATTTTTTAATAATTTTTAGTAAAATATTATAAATTGATATATATATATATATATATATATCTTATAAATAAATAATTATATAAAAATAAAAAAAAAAAATAAAAAAAAAATTAAAAGAAAAAAAAAGTTAAAAAATAAAAAAAGTGAATAAGAAACAAATATTTTTTAATTATAAAATATAATTAAAAAATATTAATAATAAAAAAAATAAAAGAAATTATATATAAGTAAATATATATTTATATATTTATATATTTATATATTTATATATTTATATATTTATATATTTATTTTTATACATTCTTTATTTTAATAATTTAAAATAATGATTTTTTTTTTTTTTTTTTTTATAAAATAAAATGATATATTTTATGAATAAAGATTTTATTATATTTTTAATTAACTTTTTATAATTTTCATTTTATGATTTAAATTTTTATTTAATTAATGTCTTAAATTATATTTTTTTATATTTAAAATTAAATCTATTCCTTTACTCAATCAATATTTACATTTTTTTTTTAATAATCTATACAATAAATAGTATTTTTATAAAATTTTCTATTAATATTTTTTATAAAATAATTATTCTTTATAATGATAATACTTCCGCTTACTTTACAATATATATTATATAATTTTTTTTTATCAATTTTAATTGTATTATAAATAAAAACAAAAATAATTTCATAAAAAATATTAATTCAAATTAAAAACAGAATTTAATTAATAATTGATTTAATTTTAAAATATACTAAAAAATGCAAAATCAAATATAAGATGCATAAATAGAACATTAAATATAATAAATTGAATTATAAAAAGAATCTACAACAACTGAAATTTTCTAAGATTAACGATCAAAAGCAATTGAATTTTAAAACTAAGCCTTGAAAAATGAGTACTAATCAAAATCGAAAGGACCTACATAAAAGTTCCAGAAATATTTCAACCCATCCCACCCTGTCTTAATAGAAGACAAAACATAATTTCAACAAACAGAAATACCTATAAGTGTATTAGATTAACTTTTTATAGATTACGATCAAGAATAATAATAAAAAAAAAACTAAGAAAATTAAACAACAAGTGTATTATAATTACCTGAAAAAGTGAATTCAATATATCCATTTTATGAGACAGTAGGAAAATTAATGTATGTATATGGAGATTAAATACGTAATGACTAAAAAGCAGTAGAAATGATGCATTCCTAAATCGAGGAATTAATAAAGGGTATTTTTAATGTGAAAATAATGGATAGGGTTGTAAAAAATATTGTTTAAACAAGCTAAAATATGTTTAATTTGGAAGAAAATTCGGAGAATTTTTAATTTCCGAAATCGTCAAATAAAATAAAATAAGGATTTAATAATTATTTGAAGTATATTTTTGAGGATTAATATAAGATTTTTTGGGAATTCAATAAAACTTATAAATAAATAAAAGAGGAAGGTGGATTACATAAATTAAAAAAATAAATTCATTCATAAAATTAAAATAATTCTATTAATAGTAGTGGTATGTCAAGTTTTTAAAGTGAAGAAGAAGAAAGTGAAATCTCAAGTAGTCAAAGTGAAGAAATTAGAGATATGAAAAAAAGATTTGATGAATATAATAATTAGAATGTTTAGATTTATAGTGATAGAAGTAGTTAATAAGACGAAGAAAATGAACAAGAAGAAGAAGAAAATAATAAAATAGATAGTGAAAGTGATGATGTTTTTGAAAAAAAATAAGTAATAAATAATGAAGGAGGAGAGAGAAATTTTGAAGAAGAAAAAGCTGACTTTTATGCTTAATTATTAAAAAAGATAAATAAAATGGATTAAAATACATAAAATATATATGAATAATAATACATATAGAGGATTTAATTTAATCAATAAAGAATAGAAAGAATGCATTTATAAGAATGGGATTATTACATGAAAAGTAGATCTGTGAAATTTTACAATAATCATATTTAAAATAGAGAAGCTTTTTTAAAATTTGTTGATGATGGCTAAAAAGGAAAACATTTTTAAAATTTAATTTAACTTTTTGGTCCATTTTTATCTTATTGTTTTAGTAAAATAATTGCTTGTATTGTAGAACAGATTTTAAGGTAAAAAAATGACGGAAATTTATAGGAAATACAAGAATCTTTAAATGAGGTTGATGTTTAAGTTTTTGGAAATTAAATTATTGATAAATATATTAATAGGGCTAAAAAATATGCTTTTACAAAGGAAAAATTAATTAAATAAGCTTTTGGAATTTTTCAATAGGATTTTTTTTAGGAAAACTATAATAAAGTCATTAATATTTAATGCAAAAGTAAAGATTTGAAAAATTAATGGAAAGCTCTTAAAAATTCATCAAAAAAAATGTGGGCGGAAAGAGTTTTAGCGGAAAAACAAGTAAAAAAAAGTATTTAGTAAAAGGAATTGATTGATAAAAGTAATTGTGTAAATACTTACGCAATGTATTTATATGAGGAAGTTTAGAAAAATAATTAGGTAAGTTTTGGGAAAGTTTTTAAAAATTGGTTCTTTAATAATGATAATGTTAGAAATTTGTAAAATAGTTAAAGTAATAATAAAAGAGGGGCGTAAAGTTTGAATGGATAGATTAATGAGTAAATGTTTTATAAAAAAAAATAAGTTAAATTAGAAAGTATTTTTGACTGATATTTTATATATATATAAAAATATATTTATTTTATTTAATTTCATTTTACTATTTTTGTAATTTTATTTTTTTAAAAAATGAATATAATAATATAATATATATGTATATATATTATATATTTATATAATTTTATATTATATATATATTTTTCCATTTTTTTATTTTTATTTTATTATTTTGCTGCTTTTTTAGAAATATTTTTATATAATTATTTTTCTTTTTTTTTATAAAAAATTTAATAAGATATTTAAAAAAAAATTATATTTTTAAATTTAATACGTATAAATGAGAATAGAATTTATTTTGAAAGGATAAAAAGTATATGAAGGTGATTGTTCTGTCCAAAAAACTTAAGATGTTTAATTATTACAAGATGATCTATTATTAAATCCAGTAAAAAATTTCAGGAATAAAAAATAAGTTAAATTTTCTCATAAAAATTAAGACAATAAAAAACAATTGCATAATTAAAGAGTATTATTTTTTTATTTATTATAAAATGGATATTTTAACTATAATAATTTACTTTTAATTATTTTTATAATTAAAAAATAAGCAATCTTATTTATTTAAAGTTTTATATAAATATATTTATTATAGGGTAAAAAAAGAAGAGGTGCTGCATTAGATGAAGATACAAACATAAAATTATATGTAAAATAATATGATATAATATAATATAAAATAAAAGACAAAAAAAATATATTAGACAGTTAACTTTAATTTTATCACATTTTTTTTAAGTTGAAAATATTATATTTAATTTTTTTTTTTTTTTTTATAAAAATTAATAAAGGCAAAAGATATATATTAGGATAAAAGAAAAAAGTAAAAAAAAAATGCAGATGATGAATCAGGAGTAGAATACGATTCACAAGCGAGTGAAGATGAATAAAAACTCCTTGAATTAGAGGGAGAATTAGAAATGGAATTAGCAAATATAGGAGTATTTATTTAAAAAAAAAAAAATATTTAAATATTTTTAAATTTAATATAAGGATGAAGAAATGGATGAATTTGAAGATGAAGATTAATTATTGGATGAAAATGATTTAGAAAAGTAAAAACCGATTGCGAAAATATTAAACAATCCAAAATTAAAAGAAGCAGAAAATTTAAGCGAATTAAGTCTTTCAGAAAACCCTGTTTATTAAAAACTAACTTAAAGACAAAAGAATATTATTAAAAATACAGTTGCTAATTAATTTGGTGTAACTGATTAATAGTAGTAATAATAATAATAATAAGAATTATAATTGGAAGATAAAAAAAAGAAAAAAGACTTAACAGAAGAAGATTTGATTAAAAAATAAGAAAAAGAAGAGAAAAGAAGACTTTAAATGTAAAAGTAAATAGAAAATTTGAAAAAATAAACAGTCGATAAAATCCTTAATGAAGCAGGTACTAAGTAAAAAAAACGTAAAGAAAGAGAATAACAAGAAACTAACCAAAGAACTCATTATCAATATAGATAATTACATCCTAATGAACCTAGAATCACTTATATTTCTAATTCTAATAAAGGAGAATTCATTTGTATTAATAAAAATATATACAATCCTTATTTAAATCCAGTTGTTTAATAATGAAGGAAAATAATTATTTATTAATTTTCATGTCAATTTTTTTTTGTTTCTGTTTTTGTTTAAATGTTAAAATTAACTTTTTGAATAATTAAATTATTCATAAAATAATTATATATTTTCAATTTACTTTGATTTAAGATTTTAATCTTATAAATTTAGTTTTTGTATACCTTTTTGTTATTCTTCTTTCTCATAAAAAACTTTAATTTAAAATGAAATGAATAAATATATATTTTAAAGTAAGAATATAAATTTCTTTTTGATAAACAAATATTTAATTATAACCTATACTTCAAGAATGAACAAATATTTTATTTTCGATGTTTTATTAAAATAAATTGAATTAGGAAAATATCAATATTATTAATTTTTTTTTAAGGAATAGTTTACAAATTACTCATTAATAATTCAGTTTTTGTAAAGTATTATCAATTAATTAAATACAAAATATTTTTTTTAATATAAAAAAATAAATAGAAAATAGATACCATTTTATAGTTTTCAATATTTTTTATTATTTTAGAAAATATAATAAGTTTGTTTTATAAGTGACTAATTATAAGATGGAATTGGTCGAAAAAACTATATTGATTTTTGGTTAAATAATTACAATATTAATTTTGACTTCTTGCTTAGTTACTAACATATATCAAATTATAATTGATGATTATAATAACATTTTTAAGATTAACATGTGTAATAAAATAAAACTAAATATTTAGTTTTAAAACTTTAACTAAATATAGATGGGGTATAGCAACTGAAATCTTCCAAAAATAAAGTTGACTTACTCAACATTATACTTGTACTTGGTATGGTTTTTGGTAAATGAATGGGTATTTTAGTTTGCTATTTTACATAAATAATATGTTAATAAAAATATTTAATATGAGAAATGAAATTAAAATTTATTATTTTTAATTATTTCTATCCCAATTATACTAATTGTTTTCAAATGAATACAATACGAAAAATTTATTTTAAATAATAAAAAGGATAAATGATATAAATAATAAGTAAAAAAAATAAGAATTTATAAATTAAAATTAATAAGTATTAATAAATTAAACAATACAATTGATTATTATAAAGTAAAAACGAAATTATTTTTTAGCTTTTAAAAATGATTTTTTTAATTATAACTAATTTATATATTTTTTTATAAATATTGGTATTATTATTTCCATATTTATTTTGCTTAAAAATAATTAAAGTGAATATTATTAAAGAAAACCTGAACTAACAATAAAGAAAGTAAATAATATACTTTATTTGAAATTGATAATATCTTTTATTAACCAAAAAAAATATATTAATAATTTTCTTAATATCTCTTAAGTTTTTATTATTTTTAATAAATAAAATAATATTTTTTTAATTATATATATTTACTTGTTAATAATTTTTTTTTTTTTATAATTATTTTTAATAACTCAATAAATGAGACAAGAATAAATGGACAATCGCATTTTTGTTCAATGAGTTTTTTAAAAGGAATTATGAGAAAAAAAAAAATTTACAAAGTAGTAATTATATTTTATTTTTTTTAAATAAAAAAACTTTCTTATAAAGTTGTATACAACTCCAATACTTAAATTAAGAAATTTCATATCGTTAAAAGTAAAAAATTAAGAGATAAAACTCCATAAAAAATAAATGCAACATAAAGAAATAATTATTAGATTTACTTATTTTTTTTATTTTTTCTAAAATTACAAATAATGCATTTATTTTATTTATATAATAATAAAAAAATTTATATGTATCTTTAAAAAATTTAAATAAAAATTAAATTGAAAAAATTAAAAAAAGATATTGTATATACTATTTTTATTAAAAGTTAGTAAAATTATACATAAATTTAATATATGTTTAATTATTTTTTTGAAAAAAAGTCAATAAACATCATCTTCATTATCACTTTACATTAAAATATATCGAACTTAATTAGCAATTTTTCTATTAATAATTATTTATTCAATATCTGCTAGTATTTTTTTATCTATATAGAACTAACTCCAATCTAAAAAGTTTATACAATTAGCGATTCTACCTAATTTATAATAATATAAACCTTTATAAATTAAAACAATTTTATTCTCAACAAAAATAAGTAATCCATCTTATAACTAAATATATACACAATAACCATTATGCTTTTAATAGGCATGATAAATATCATTATGTACAATTTAGTTTTGGAAACATAATTATCAGCCATTTATGTAGAGCAAATTAGACATAAAATTAGAGGAGATTCTTCCAATTAAGGAAAGTTTTATGAAATCTCACATTTTTTCCAGAATTGATTTTTATAAAATTATTCGAAATTTTCATGGAGCATAGGAGAGAGAGTAAAAATTTTACTTTCTATATTTAAAAAATTAACATTTTTTTACTTACTAATATCTATAAATAAAAATTAATATCTATGATCTATCTTATTAATAGCATAATCAAAGTTTAAATTAAAGTATTATATTCCTATAATAACTTCATAACTTTATATCTCTTCTTCCAAATAAATATTACTAAATTTAATTTTATTAATATCAAATTCACATATTAATTAAAGGAAAACTACAACAACTCTAAAATAAACTAAACTTTCGATTTTTATTTATTCATTTTCTTATTCCCAAATTATTTTCATTTATTTTATTAAAATATCTTTTTCATATAACTTTGGATTCTATTCATTTTCTTTTTCAAATAATATTTTTAAAGTGTTTATAATTAGAATATCTTATAAAAATTGAATACATAAATTTATTGCTAATTTTTCATCAAAAACAAAGCATGTTTTGAATATATTTTATATAAATTACATAATAAAAGTTATTGTTGTTTAATTGCTTCTTTGTTTTGAATTTTCGTATTATTATTAAATTTAATGAAGCATGTCTTGTTCAAATACTTAGATTATTTAATTTTGTAAATTTTCATATTAATATTATTATTATTCATTATAATATCCTTTTAATATTATTTTAATGTTTAAGTATAAATTATTTAATAGATTAAAATCTTTATTCATATATGTCTCTATATTTTCTATTTTTATATTTTTACTAAAATAAAAAAGAAAAATATAATTTACATAGAAGTACAACTTTTAAAAGTTATTACTAAAGTAAAGTATCAGATATTATGAAAATATTGAAATCTTAAAAGTTTTCATTTTCTATAAAAATTATTATTATTATTCGAAATAATAGCTAGAATAGATAAAAATTCTTCCAATCCTTAATAAATTTTATTATTTAATGTTTTGTATTAAGATTTAAGTAAACTTTTTAAAATACTTAATATACTTTGTTAAAAATCATTTTATTTTCTATTTGTGAAAAAAGATTATTTATTAAATTCAAAATAATATTATATTTTAGGAATTTGTTCTAGTTCAATTTTATTCAAATATTTATCTAAAATCATTATAAAAACATTAGTTAAAGATTTACATATAGTACAAAAAGTTTCCAATTGTCCAATATTTTCTTATCTATTAATTGCTTTACGATTAATATATATATTTTAGATACCATTTTCATGGCATTTTTAATGTACAAAATGTAAGCAACTATTAATAGCATACTATTGGTTTTTTTCATTTTCGATTAGTTCTTCTGATATATTTAAATATTTATTTAAATTATCACATTATATGTATGAAGGATATACTTAAATTTCCTGATCATTTTTACAAATTAAACACTCGGGAAATAATTCAAAAGAACTAGAAGAAGAAAAAACATTTAAAAGATTATTATTATTATTTTAGAAGTTTTTTTATTTATTAGTAAATTATTATATAATTTATTATTATTATTTTAAGATTTATAATTTTTTCTTCTCTTTTTGACTAATTAAATCATTTGAAACATCTGTACTTTCATAACTTAAATTAATTTATTATTTTTTTGGGGGAATAACGTTTTCAAGAATTTATTTTGGTTTTATAAAATTGGCTTTAACTAAATTATATTCAAAAATTTCTAAAGTTTAGAAAATTTCGCTTTTTTAGAAAAAAATAATTATTTCATTCAAAAAATCTTTTTAATTTAAAATAAGTTAATTGAATTAATCTTAAGTAATTTTCATTTTTAACATTTCGAAAATTATTTTAATCGAATAAATGATTATTTTAGAATTATTTTTTTAATAATTTTTTAAACAAATATTAAGTATTTTATATATGATTTCAGAATTATTAATATTAGTTAAAAAGACATTCTTTTATTCCATATTTCCGAGTATAAATTCCATATTTTTTTCTTTTATTTTTTCCACAAATTCACAGTCTAAATTTGCATACATTTTCCATAAAAAAGGCTCGTATTTATTTCTGAATTTAATTTTAGTTTTAAACATTTTATTTTCACCCAAATCTGCGAATTTAAATATTATATCAGGAATATTTTGAACGTCTAAAACTTTCATATGGCTTAATTTTTAACATAACTTATCAAAAGTTATTTCGTTTTGGAAAAAACAGCAGTTTATACATATTGTGCTCAAGCTTTCTATTAGAAAATTTTGTTCTTTACAATCTTTGAAGCATTATTAAATATTATTTATTATATATAAGGGGTTTATGTGTATTTATATTATTGTTTAAAGCATAAATTCATATTAAGATTCTGTTTTTGTTGAAATTTCATTAAAATTTATGTCTTATGTTATTGATTATAGAAAATCTTCTTCTGGAATTAAAAATGAAAACATCTACAAATTTGAATATTCCCTAAATATAATTTTGTTTTTGTAATTGGAAATAAGTTTCCTTTGTTATTCTTTTAGGTTGCTTTCTTCCAATAAATAAAATTAATAAAGATCACTAAATATTTCGTTGCAAATATTACTTATTAATTTTATAAATGTACTTTGGCTAAGTCTTGAAATTTAGAGTATTTTTTATGTTAGTTATTCTCTAGTTTTTTCTATGTTTTTCTCATTTTCATATATAAATATGAAATAATTTACTATTAATATTCCCAAAATTCCCTTATTTCCTTAATTCCATTATATTTGTGGTTATTATTATAACTAATTTACTCTTTTTTAGTGATTTTATTAATCTTTTTACTCAAAATCTATATCAAATTAACATTTTACAAAATAAAAATAAATCAAATTTTCGTAAATTTCGTTTCTATCTTTTTGTTTGTTTAAAGAATTTAAAAGTAATCGAGACAAATCAAAATTCATTTCTTCTATTATTATTTATATGTCTTAATGAAAATAATCATTTTTTATTATTTGTAATTCTATTTACTTTTTACTAATTATTTATGTAAACCTTTAAGCTAAATTTAGGTCTATAATTATCTCACGTTTAAATATAAATATCATCAAATTATTTAAAACTTCATATTTTTTTAAATATTTTTCAAATTCTTTTTACATTAGTAAATTCTATACTTATTCAAAAACACTCATTATTGTTGTTATAAAGTTTACTTAAGCTATTAATACCTTTTTTTAAAATAAATTAATTTAAAATGTATTTTTTTTTATAATTCTACTTAAAAAATTTATGGGGCAATAAATTGTTTTAATAACTATAAAAGTAAATTATTATCAGTTTATAAAAAATCCTTAAGTATCTAAATATAAAATTTAGTTAATTTGAAAGCAAACGGTCTATATTTTAAACAATTAAATATTATTTCTTAAAAGAATTCAAAATCATTTTTTTTTTTAGCTAATCTGAAAAAATATATATATATATATATATATATATATATATATATAAAATATAAATAATTCTTATTTTCTTTAATTAAAATAAAATATACAAGTAAATTTATTCAATAATTGAAATTTATTTATTTTCGATTTTTTAATTTTTAAGATTAAAACTTTCTCCATTTTTAAATAAAGCCTCACTGCATTCAAAAGGATATTATTTACTTAAATTGATAAATTCGTTTTTAAAATTTTCTTAGCTCTCTAAGCTTAAAATTTATTCAAAATTAAACAAATTTACGTATAAAGTTTCCAAAAATTATATTTCATTCTTATTATTGCTTGTATTTATAGTTTTAATTACTATATTTTTTTGATGACATGGGCATTCTATTTTTTTATTATACATTTCGCTATCTCCACAACTACACCTTTCTGTAAAATCACTATTATCTGTTTATATAATTTTATGATCCTTATTGTTAACCATTTTCTAAACAATATTAACAAAAACATACATATATTTTAGGTACTTATATACTACAATCTAAACACAAATACATTACAGCCTTTGATTAAAGACATACTTAATAATTTTAGTTCATTTATTATTTCCTTTAATTATTTTATTTATATATACAAAAAAAATATATATGAAATATTTAAATACATAATTTTATAACCAAATATTTTTAAATAATATATTTATTTAGGCTCTTTTATAAAATAAATAAATTATTTTTTATTATTTATTTTATATTTTTGCGAAAAAATAAAATTTGGTTACTATATTTAGTATAAAATTTTTAGAACTTAAATTAAAAGGTTCTTATGCAGTATTTGTTAAAAAAATAAAAATTTAATTAATAATATATAATAGGACTTAAAAGAAAAGTCGAAATGCAATTTTTTAAATAATAAACAAAAATTATCTTATTATTTAAAGAATAGATTTTAAAATAAATATAAAATTAAAATCATTTTAATATATTACAAATAAAAAAATAAAGTTTTAATAATATTTTAATATAAAACACTATTTTATAATTATTTCAATTGTATTACTAATATAATTTTTATAAAATACACAAACATTTAATTTCTATAAAAAGATAAACTTTTTAGATATAATTAACGAATGATACTTTAATAGATTATATTTTTAAAGCTTTTCTTTAGTATAAATTACTAATCTAAGTAATAAATACTAAAATAAAAATAATAAAATAACATACTTTAGTATAAATAAAATAATAATAAAGAATATAAATAAATAAAAATAAACAATTAATATCCAAAAATTATCTTAACAAATAAATATTAAATAAAAATAATGCTTTTACAAATTAAAATATAGAAAGAAATAAATAGTAGCAAAATTTATTCTTATTTAAAAAAATTGCGAGGAATTTGAAAATAATAATAAAAAGAGTAATAGGCATAAGTATTTTAAAAATCTAAAAATTTAAATAATATATTAAGAAAAAGTATAATTTTTTTATGTAAATTAATACTAGCTTTGGCAAAAATAAGCTGATAAATAAATAAGTAAGAATAAAAATAATAGATAAATCTGATAAAGTCAAAAATAATCATTATTATTTTATTAATAAAATATTGTAAAAACTTTTAAATTATTATTATAAACTATTTTTTTTTATTTAATGCTGAATAACAATTATTAAAAATTATTTTATATTTATTATATATTAATTGTAATTATTAATGTTTTTACTTAACTTCAATATAAATTAGAGTATATTTTTATACTCATTTGTCCATTATGGACATTTATTTCATTAAATGTCCATTATGGACATTTATTTCATTAAATGCCCATTATGGACATTTATTTCATTAAATGCCCATTATGGACATTTATTTCATTAAATTGCATAATGCGAATTTCAACTGAAATATGGATTATAGAAACGCTTGTAGGAGCGAATTACTATATTTTATCATCATAAAATTTATATTATTAATGGAAAAAAAATCATAAAATTATATATTATAGAGTATTTTTTTTTTCCGAAATTATTAATTAAGTTAGTTTTCAGGAGACTAAATTAGTAAGGCATTTCAAATTTTAATGATAATATAAACAATAAACTGAAATTTATGGAAACAGTGGCTTTTATTTTTAAAGCTTGATTTCATTTAATAAAGAATATAGAATGATTGATTATTACATTGACAATGAAAATGCTATTTAAGCAGATGATAATGAGAATTATATGTATTATACTAACAAATGAAATAGCTAAAAATGATAATAAGTAGCTGATTTATTTAAAAATTAAAAATAATAATAGAATTTATATAAACTATTTGACTAAACTAGAAAATAATATAAATTAATACATTTGATCTTTATGAAATACATATTTAAATTATTTATTAAAACAAGAAAAAGCCATTAATTAAATTCAAAAGATTAAAAATATACATCCAAAATTGTATTTATTATAATAAAAAACTACTATAAGACGTAATACTAAAAAATATATATAAAATTAAATAAAAATAGTGTAAATTAATTTTTTATATTATTATTAATAATAATATAAAATATAGATTAATTAAAAAAATATGAAATATATTTATTTTATATTTTATTTTTTATATATAAGATATCTCAATACTATGTAATATATATAACATGATTTTATATCTTTAAGCTTTATAATACTTTAGTAAAATAAATAAGTCTGTAAAACATCCATTTAAATATTTATTAGAAAACAAATAAATCGACTTTGTTAATAAAGCATTTTATTATAAAATAATTTGCATGTATAAATTAAAAAAATATAAGATTAAAATTAAAAAATAAAAATATTTATACATAATAAACATATTTTAAAATAAATAAATAAAAATTAAAAATTATTATAATAAGTATATTTTTTTACAAACAAAGAAAAAAAAAATATAAGCTTTTATATATTTTACTTTTTATTAATTAAAAAAACAAAAATAAAAATATTATTACAATATATAATTTCATTCTAATAAAGCAACCTAATACATAATAAAAACCCCAGATAAAATTGCAGCAACAATTGAAAGGAAATTCAAAAAAGATTTATTTTATTTTAAAGAGTTTTTTATTTCAGGTAAGATAGTTGATAAACATGTATAAATAAAACATCCTGCAATAATAGAAAGCATTTCTTTTTTATATAATTCACCTGTTTTTAGACCTAATAAATTAAATATTAAATAATTTTTTTTTTTTTTATAACTACCTATAATTCCTCCAACAAGGGCTCCAAAGCTAGTAATAACTTAAGTTTAGAAAATTCTTGACAAACCATAATTACGTTTAATAAGGAAAGCAAAATCACCAATTTCATGAGGTAATTCATGTATCATTATAACAAAAGTTGATGTTAATCCAAAATTAATATCTTTTTTTTAATTTTTTTTTTTTTTAATTATAATTAAATAAAATATAATATATTTACTTATAGTAAAAGCAGCTCCTAGAGCTAAACCATCAGTTAAATTATGTAAAAAATCACAAATTAAAAATGGTATTGCAGAATTTTATTCTTAATGGTTGTGATGATCACATTTTTTTTCAGCTTCAACTTTTATATTATTTTTGACGTTTTTTTCAGTATTTTCATGATTATGCTTTTGATTTTCTTCATCTGAACTAGAATTTAAAACCATAAATAAATAATCAAGGGTCAAAAGTAAAATAATTCCAAAAATAATCATTAATGGAGTTTATAAATTCTCTTAATCATGAGAATGGCCATGACCTTCATGTCCATTATGTTATTCTTCGAAAATATAAGGAATTATATGTAATAGAACATCACCTAGGATAGAACCAAATCCAAAACTTTAAAGAATATTTAAAAGCTTATAAGAAAAGTTATTTTTATCTCCTTATTATTAAAATATTTTTCCTAAAGCAGATAAAATTAAAAACACAGGAAGGGAAGGTAAAGACACTATCAAAACGCTAGTTATTACTTATTATTGTTTATTAGGAATATTTTTTTCGAAATATCTTTTAAATTAGTTAAATGATTTTTCTACAAATGTTAAAGGCGCGTGGACTGCATGACTTTCACTTTTATGATGATGGCCTTGTGAGCATTTAGAATGGTTATGATGTTCATGAACGTGATTGTGAATGCTAATTTGAGAATGGCTGTGTGCATGAGATGTATTAGTAGTATTTGAAGGTACTGGGTGTGCTAGAATTCCTAATAATAGTAATTATAGTATTATTATAGTTTATTTTTTCATTTCTTTTTATTATTTTTTTAGAGATATTTTGTTTGTATTTTTATTATTTAAAATTTTTATATTAATAAAATATATAATTTTTTTTTTATAAAAGATTAATTATATTGTATTTTATTTTTTAATAATATATAAATGAATACTTTTATATTTTTATTATTATTTTTTAACTTTTTTATATTTTTGTTTACTAAATATATTCAACTTACTATTTTATTTTGCATAATTTAATGATAAGTTTTTTTCTTTTTTCTATTTTATTTAAACAAATTTACAAGATTAAGTAAAATAACATAATAATAGTTATTAATTAAAAAAAAAATATAATAAATAAAAATAATATAAATATCTTAATATACAGGTAGTGTCGTAACGCAAAAATATTTGCAACACAAAAATTAAATAAAAATTTGAATTATATTATATTATAAAAATCAGTATAGATTATTAAAAAAAGCTGCTAAATATATTATTATATTTTCTGCTATTTATAATTCAACTTAACATAAGATTAAATATTAAATAGAATATCATTATTACAAATATTTTTACATACATTATATTATAAATATTTATTATTTATTTTTTAGTTAACGTAAATTAAAAGATATATATTTTTTTTTCTTATAAACCAAATTTTATTTTCAGAAATATAAGATAATTTTTTAATTAAAATATAATTCTATTAAAAGTTTTTCTTTTAGTTTATAATAAACTTGAATAATATTAAAGTTAAAAATATATTGGGTTTAAAAATATATGCAATAATTTGAATCTAAATATTTATAAATATAGGAGATATGAGTTAAATATAAAATTAAAAGTAAAAATATTATTGAGTAACTTATAAATATTAAGTTTTGCTATGATGTAATATATTATTATTAAAACTTTTTTTTTAAAAAATTAATATTACTTTAACAGCTCAATACTTATACACGGAATATATACTTATTAATTTATATTATAAAATATAATAATTGTTTTTTAAAAAATTAAATAACGATATAAAAGAGAAATAAGATAATTAAATTTTGCAAAAAAAAATATTTTTGTTTAATAAAAATTATGTTGCTTAATTTTTTTAAGTAAATTTAGTTATAAAATTATATAGTAATTGATAATAATTTTAACTTTAAATTCTAATTATATATAATGCTTAATAATTATTAAAATCAATGATATTTTATATTAATTAAAATTAAGATTTTTTAATAATTTTAATTATATATTTCTATAGCTTAAAAAGATATTTATTTAAAATAATTAAAATTCTTCTTAAGTAAAAATAATTGAATATTTTCATAGGTTTTTATAAAATGAAAATATATAGATAGGTTATTTGTGTTATATTAACAATTTATTTGATTCGTATCCTTCAATATTGATTTTAATAAAATATCAGTTTTACTTATATTTTGGCGTTAGCAACCTTATTTTATATAATTATTTACAAATTTTATAAAATTAATTATAAAAATTATAATTGAAGTCTTTAATTTTTAAAAATAAGTTTTATTATAAAATATATTTTAATATTCATTGTAATTTAAAAAAAAAAAAAATTGATTATAATTTAATTTATATTTTAATATTTAAATTCAAAATAAAAAATGCGCAATTTAAAATTGAAGATAATTGAATAAATTTACTTTTATTTTTATTTAAAAGCAATTTATTATATTATTTAAATATATGAGAAAAAACAATAATTGTAATAATTAATTTTTCTTATGAAATTAATTGTATGTTAATATAAAAAAGATATAATTAAAATAAATAAAAACAATTTTATTTTTTATATATTTAATTTTATATAGATTTATAAAATATTTATTATTAATAAGAAAAAGCAAATGATACTTTTAAAAATGGAGTGTTTTTTATAATTTTATTTATTAAATATATTTTATTTAAATATAAAAAATAAAAATAAAAATTATAATTTATTATTTATTATTTAAATTTGAAAATAAAATTGGTACCAAATCAACTATATTTTAATTAACTAAAAAAATCATATATGTAAAAAAAAAAATAATTATAAAAATAATAATATAAATTAAATATACATAAAATTAAATTATAAAAAAATAAGCAAAAAAAAAAATTTACCATACTAATATTATGAAGAATTAACTATTCGAAAACAAAAATATCATCTCATCTACTCCAATTAAAAAAGAAAAGGAATATAATTGTAGTTAAGATCTTTTTAATGATCAAGTAATTAACTCTCAAAATAAAATTCCTTAACAAATAAGAGAATCCCCTTGGGAAGTTTATTGTTGGAATCATTTATAAAACTTATCACCACCTATTAATACATTTTATAATTAAAACAAAAATTAAGAAGTTTCTCCTCATTAAAATATGTAAATAATTTATATTATTTACTTTATTTCAATTTATTAAAATTTTTTCTTTTAAATATAATAGGGTACCTAAAATTATGTAAAGTCCTTTTATTTCTTAAAACAATAATGCTAAATATTACGTTTATTAATCTCCAGTCTTTAAAATCTAATTTTAAAACTAGTAATTATTTATTTTTATATATAATTTACTTAAAAATATTAATAAATTAAAATCTACATATATATATATTATATATTATAAAAAACTAGCAAAATATAAATAAAAAAAATTGATTATTAATATATAATAATTTTTGTAAATTTTAAAATTAAATATTTTTTAATATTAAAAAAGAACCTTTTTAAATAAATTCTTAGAACATGAGTAAAATATAGAATACATATCTGATATAGTCTTATAAAGTTGTTAAAATAAATAAGTATTATATAAGCAACCTGAATAAGTAGAAGAAGAACTGAACGATAATAAATTGTGTAAAAGAATTATAAAGTTTACAGACGATGATAAATATAAACCTACTATAGAAAGCATATTTAAAAGAAACAATGAGCTAAACTCTATATAAAATAATTTATTTATATATAATTCAGGAGGTAGTAACTAAAAGAATAATTAGAATATTAATAATAATTTAGTAACCGAAAAAAATAATTTATTTTCAGATAATAATACTACAATAAAGAAAGCCTAAGAATTTTCAATATAAAAGAAATAATAAAAATGTAAAAAATTATTCGATTCACCACAAACAGCTCAAAAAGAATAGTAAGGTTTAAGTTAAACTCCTTCAACTAAAAAAAAAATTTTTTAATTGGAGAAAGTATTAAAAACTTCGAAAAAAAAAGAAAATGAAAAAATAAAATTCCTGTTAATCTGAAGAAAATTTAGAAGAATCTTAATAAAATTTATCTGAAAAGAACTAAGAATCATAAAAGAAAAAACTCTGCTGTAATTGTAAACGTTCTAGGTGTTTGAAATTATATTGCGAATGCTTTGCTAATTCAAAATATTGTGAAGGATGTAGCTGCTTAGATTGCTTAAATTAAAAATAATTCCAGAATGAAATTTAATAGGCTAAAATGAACATTTTGGATAGGAATAATGGAGCTTTTGATTCTAAAATAGAAAAATAAGCTAATATTAAAAGAATTGATGATGGACTTTAATCTAATGAAAAAGTTCATAGCAAAGGCTGTAATTGCAAAAAAAGCAATTGCTCAAAAAAATACTGCGAATGTTATTAATTGGGTGTTAAATGCACTAAACTTTGTAAATGTGAAAATTGTTAAAATATACATAATGCTGACAAAAATTCATCATTTAATTAATTCAGCATGAATAAAAATTAATAAAAAAGACCTTTCTTTAATTATTATACTTAAGAACCTTATTATTATTATTATCCTTTATATTTTGGAGGATATGAAGGACAATATGAACATTAATAAAATGTTTATGTTTATGATGAATAAAATTAACAACATAGTGAATATTAATAATATTAAAATAAATTCTAATAATAAATAAATTGTAAATAATAATAAAATTAAGATAGCTTTGGAGAAGAAGATTTATTAAAAAAGAAATAAAATTTTGATAATATTTAATAAAAATTTGTAAATAATAATGAAAATATTCATGATGATATTAAAAAAAAAGAAATTTTTAAAAAGGAATAGCTTAAGTTTGATGATAAATTTGGAGATTAGAGTGAATCTTATTCTTAAATTTAAAATGAAAATATTAACCATAATTAAAATTCTAGTGTTAAAAATAAAAGTTCTAATAAAAGAAATTCTAAAATAATATATAATGATTAATTAAAAAAAAAAAAGAATTTGATAAAATGATTTTTTATTTAAAAATTATTTCTAATTAACTTTTTTTTTGTATAAAATATTTATTTTATTTCTATTAATTTCTCATTTTATTTTATTTTATATCATAATTTATATATTATTAAAAAGAATATAAAATTAAAAATTATATAAATAATATCTATTTTCATTATATTTTTTTCTATATAAAATTATTTGTATTATAAGTATTATTATGATTTCTAAAAATATTATAAATATTATATTTTTTTTAATTTTTTTTTGTTTAGTGTTAATTAATTTTCAGTAATTTATTTAGTCTTCTTTTATTTATTTTACAATGACTTTAAGATCTATTGATCATATAAATTACATTATAAACCATAAGAACTGTAATTACCTTATTTACTATTTTTTAAAACTAAATTAATTAAAAAGTTTAAGTATATAATTTTGTGACTTGCGCAACTTTTTAAGATAAAAAATAGCATTGAATTAAATTTTAATTTTAACTTTTAAGTATTTAAGAAAATTATATTTTTAATTAATTTTAAGAAAAAAAGTATTTATTTAATAATATTTTTACCTAACTATTTAAATATAAATTTTTAACCTAAAATATTTTTAGAGTTAATTTCTTATTTTTATTTATTAATATTGCTTGAAAAAAAGTTATTATTATCTTTTAAAATAACTTTAAAATTTATAAATATAGAAGATATTTTTAATTATTATAATTTCTTAAAAAGTTAAATTTTGTAAATTATTTATTGACTGATTTCGTTTATTGTTTTTGTATTCATTTAAACCCGTTTATAATTAGTATTATTATTTGTTATATATTTTATTTTAGAAAAAAATTATTTTAAACTTTTAAAATACTTAAATCTTCAATCAAGTATTTTTTTTATTCTTTAATATTTATTTAAATTATACTTAATTTTATTATATTATAATTTCTTAATCTATACTTATCTTATTAAATATTTTTCTAAATTAAATTACTCTAGATACTGACTAATTATAACTACTTCTCCCCCTATTCTGTAATACATTAGACACTATAATAGTCTATTAACTAAATTAAGAAAAAATTTACTTCGCCAAAATATTTATGTATATTTAAATTTTAATCTATCTTTTTGAATATAATATAAATATATTTGTATAAAGAATTTTATTAAAAATACTTAAACTTAATTTACGGTAATTATTTTATTAAATATTAAGTTACAAATATTTGTATTATAAAGTAAAATATTAACCATCATAATTTTAAATAATCTTTAAATATAACTTAAATTATAACTTTTGCAAACTCTCCATTTTTTATTATACAAAAATCTCTTGCATAATCATTTTGCTTCAAAAAGAATTAATACTTTTAATATTTTATAAATGAGATTTAAAATATATTTATCTTAAAATATTTAATTTTCTCTTGTTAATAAATATATACCATAAACCAATTTCATTTAATGATCAAATATTAAATTTTCTTGATTTTTCAATATTTAATAGAATTTTTTTATTTATATAATAGTGCTGACTCATTGAATTATTCTCTATTTGATAATTCTTTTATTCAAAATAATTAACTTGTTTAAGATTTTAGAGATATAGATTTGTTAACTAAAAAAAAAAATATTAAATGATTTTTTATTTAAACTTATTTATTTTTAATATTTTTTATATATTTCATTATATAAAAAAGAATATCAATAAGCAATTCATTTACCAAAATTAAGTTTTAAAAAGGAGATATATTATAGACACAAAATAATGATTTTATTTTTCCCTAAAAAGACAAAAAAATAACTCAAATATATAAAAAACACATATTGTTAAATATGATAAATTATATTTATTTAGTTTAAATAAACAATATTTTTCATGCAAAAAAATATTATAAAATATAAATAAATAAATATATTGATTTTTTTGCTTTAATTTTTTTTAAAAAAATATTTATTTTATTCATCTAAGTCTTCTGGCTTCTCTTTCACATTCCATTAATTCAAGAACATCACCAATTTTGGTTGGTCCCTTGACGTTTCTGACTAATCTACGTCCTTTTTCACCTCCAGTAATTAATTCAACTTTAACTTATGTTATACCACCTCTAGATCCTTTTGATTTATTAAATTTATTATTAATTTACTTTTTTTATTTTTATTTTTTGTTTAATTTTGTTTACCGGTTTTTCCGAGGACTTCAACGATTCTTGCTTTTGTTGTTGTTTCTTAGTTCATTTTTGTTTTTTATTTTTTTTGTTTTTAATTATTTTATTTTTTAATTAATTATTATATATTTATTTTTTTCTTTTAAAATTAATTTCCTTTTTTAATATTTTTGGATTCTTCTATTTTTATATTAATTAACAAAATAGTATTTTTTTTAATAAAAAGTAATTTTAAAAATAAATCAAGCATATATCTATTAAATAAAATAATGAAAATGTGATATTAAGATAGTTATTTATATTTAAATTTAATATAATCAATTATTTATTTATTTTATTAATAATATAAACCTCGAATTTTAGCAAAAATTAAAATTTTTGCATTATATATTTTATTTTATTCACATAATTTTTATTTATTTTTTTTAAAAAAAATCTGTAAAAGTTTGCATTTTAGGATTATTTTATTTTTCTTATATTTAAAATTGTATAAAATATAAAATAACATATAATTTTTCTTTAAAAAAATATAAGATTTAATTAAATAATTTATAAATATATCTTTAAAAATGCTAATATTTTTTTTTTTTTTTATATTGAGATATATAATAATTAAATCAATAAAAAAATTATATTAATTTAATTAATGTGCTTAAATATTACATATGTTTATTTTATATATATATATTTTATATGCCTTTAAAACATTAAACTTCATTATTATACTATAAAATATACCAATTTTAAAACAGTCAGTATCTAGTTTAAATATTTAACAAAAATATTAAGATTTTATAATATTGTATTAACTTTTAATCATAATCAGTTTTTTATTCCAAACTTATATATTAATATTTAGGATTTAATAATTAAAATCAGCAAATTTAATTAAAATAAGTTATGTTTGATGCATATTTTTAATTAAATTCTAAATAAAACAATAGCAAATCTTAAAGCAAATAAAATTAGACACGACAATTTTAAAAAAATTATTAATAATAATTTTTTGTTTATAATTTAATCGTTATTTTGTTAAATTTAATTTAATTTTTAGTTAGATTTAAGATAACACACCAAGTAAATTTATTTTTATAGGTATTATTTTTATTTTTTAAGACTTTTTGTTATTTTTAAAATATAATTACGGATTAGTTTTTAAATATTTTTCTTTAAATTTTTTATTTATTTAATTAGATATTTATTATATCTAATTAAATTTTTTTTTTTTTTTTTTTTTAAATGTTAAGTTTTATTATTTATTTTTACAACAATTTGAATAATATTATTTGTTAATATATTTTTATGTATCAAATTTTTAATTATTTATTTATTTTTCCTTTTATTTTAAGAAATTAATTATGTTATTTTTATTTTATTTTTTAATTAATTTCATAAATTTATATTTAAATTAGATAATAATTTAATTTTTTTTTATAATAAAGTTCAAATAAAGGTTATTTATTGAAAGATTATTTAAACTATATTTAACTATTAAACATAAAAGTACTATTATTTATTAAATTAATTAATTTATTTGAAAAAAAGCTTTTGCTTTGAAAATTATTACCGTATATATTTTTTTATTTTGAATAAAAGTGCATACAATTTATTTTATAAAATAAAAAATATTTATATGAAAAAAAAAAAAAAAGATATAAAAAAAAGAGTTTAAAATAAAAAAAATAAAATATAATTAAATATTTAAAATAAAAATGCTTTTAAGGAAATATTCTTTAAACATAAAATAATTAATATAAATACCAAATTTTGGCATAAAACTAAGAAAGCCAGCTCGTCCAAGAAACACATACGACGAAGAAAAACTTGAGCATAAGAAATTAGAAAAGGAATTCCGTCGAAAAGTATGTGAAGATTTTTGGGTTACATAAAGAATTGTTGAAAATAATTATTTAGAAAAATATACACGTGAATAATTAGAATTGAAAAAAAAAGCTGATTAAAAGTTTCGAGATTAAATAATTACAATATCTTATTAAACTAAATAAAGGATTGAAAAATTAAAAGAAAAAAGCTAATTAGAAGAATCCAGACATAAAAAGCATTTACTAGAACAAGATGTAAAAGCAATGAATAAGCAAAGAGTTTTATAAATTCTAGAACATGAGTCTTAGAATTGGATTAATGAAAAAAATTTAAATAAAATAAATTAAGAAACAATTATTCCATCTACAGTTTTTAATGAAACTGAATATTATCTTAAACTTCATGAATAAGCCTATTTATATGAATAAGGAAGATTTAAAGATTTAGAAGAGGCGACTTTAGAATAACCTGAAATTTAATATAAAAATTCACTTATTATGCCTGTATGAAATTTTATTTTATAATATATATATTATACATTATTAATATTAATTTTTATCTTTTATAAAAAAAAGATTTATTAAGAAGTTGTTTCTTTAGTTAAATATTTAAAAAATACAGAAAGCTATAAACTTGAGAAAGAATTTTAAGTTGCAAAAAAAATTTTAAAAGATGATTTAACTAATAATAATTAAGAAAATTTAATATAAGAAAAATTAGTTAAATTAGAAAAAGCGTTTTAAAAATTAGTAAAAAAAAAAAAATATTAAAATATATTAATTTAACAAAATATAAAATATAATTAAATAATATAAAATATTAATTAGAGGAATGAATTGAAAAAAAAATAAGAATAACCTGACAATTAAATAGAATTTTTGCATTAACATTTATTAATTTTATATAACCTATTAAGAAAATGGTCTGAATATACAACGATTGTAAAAATGCCAAATGCAGCTGTAAGATCATTAATAGAATAAAAAAAAGGAAGAGCAAAAGGAGAATAAGTAATTAAAAAAAAAGATGAATTATGTTTAGATGAAGATAATGAAGAAGATTTGGAAATGAATAAAGATGATGAAAATTTCGCAAAACCAAAAGATATTTCTTAAGAAGAAGACAATATTTAAAGTAATGATGAAAAAGTTACTTCTGAAAGTGAAGACGAAATTGATATAAAGAAATTAATAGATGAAGAAAAAGAAAGAGAAGAATAAGTTAAAAAATAAAAATAGGAATTTATGGATAAGATATAAAAATTGTAATAAGATAAAGAAAACAAAGAAAAAAATTAAGAAAATTAAGATAATTAAGAAATAATTTTAGATTAAGAATAAATAATTCAAAATTTAATAAAATAATTTGAAAAAACTGCTGTAATAAATTATTAAAATTATATGAATCATATTAATATAAATATATATATAATATATATATATATTTATATAATTATTTATTAGTAATTTTTTTCAATACATATTTTTTTAATAATAAGGATGATTAATTATAATAAGAATTTAATATTGATTAAATTAGCAGTTTATATGATAATAAAGACAAAGCAGATTAATAAGAATATTTTAAAGGTCTTGATTTAGAAAATATCTTTCCAAGAGTATTATTAGATACTGCTTTTTAATTTGATAAAATTTAACATTTAGAATATCAAAATGTCGAATAAGCTCTTAAAGCCGAAGAAAAAATCGATTTAATAAAAGGAGATGACCCCAATTAATCTCCTCGTAAATTTGAAACTTCATTAATTGTTGAAGTATTTAAAGAAAGAAGTACTTAATTGAGATAGTAAGTAATTTCAAGACCTAATTAAATTAAATTAAATGATATAGATACTCTTTTAGATTTAATAGGCGAAATAAGAGTTTAAGAAAGCGAATTTTTGTTAAGAATTTGGAATAATTTTTGATGTTAAAATTAATACAATACAAAATAGAAATGTAATTATTTTTATTTTTTTTATATTTTATATTTTAAATAATTTTTTATTTTTAATTTTTTTTTAAAAAAAAATTATATGTTTAAATAATTTAAAAAAGACTATTTAAATAAAATAAAATATAAAAAAAAAAATTAAATTAATAAATAATAAAAAAAGTAATATTTATACTGATATATATCATACTTTTTTGTTAAATAAATTACATTTTTTTTTGTTTATTAAATTTAATAAAAATATCTTTTTACGAAAAAAATAAATAAAAAAAAATCATTAATAGAACTATGTATATTTTTTAAATAACCTTTCATTCGTTAAATTAGAACTATATAAATTTTTAAGAATAAAATCAGCATTTATTTTATGAGTAGAATTTCTTATAAAATGAATACATTCATCAAACTCCTTTTCAATAATCTTTTTTTCGAAATAACCAAATATTGCTATTCCTAATCTAAAAAAAACTATTTCTCCTTATAAAAGAAATATATCCCAAATTTTACTTTTTAACCAAAAAAATAAATAAATAAATATAAATATATAAAAATACATAACGAGATTAAAAGGAAATGCTCTACTATAGAAAGTATAAAACCATTCAATTAAAAACATATCTAATTAAACTCCTTATCTTTTTAAGTGTTTCATACAATTTGGGTATTTATCTTTTAGGAAATATTCAAATGTTTTTATATATATTTCTATTTTTTGTTTGTTAAACATAAATAAATTTTAAAAAAATTCAGATCCGCAAATTAAATTTGTAAAGCATTTGAAAGCTTTATATCTGTTTCCTAAATTAAGAAATAATATTGCTGCGGGATAGGCCATTCCTTATGTATACTCAATATCTTTTCTACATTACTTTTAATATTTTAAAATATATTAAATAAATATTATATGTATATAAAATACATGAAATTTTTCAAGAATGTCTTATAGATTTTCATTTATAACTTATCCATCATTAAATAAGGTAAAATTGGGATATGTCCTTTATAAATCACTATCTTTTTTGTTTTTTTTTTCAGTATTTTATTTATAAAAATTTGATTATTATTATATATAAAATACTTATTAGCCTTTTAGTATTTTCATCTATTGGAATAATTTTTATTTCTTCATCTAAGTTTTGGTAGTATTTTTTATTAATTTATATTATGTTTCCAATAAGCTATAAAAAAAAAAAAAAAATTAACTCAATAATAAAATAAATACATAAGGCCATATTTTACTCCTAACGCAAGAAGGAATATTATTTTGTTTCTTTATTAAATTATTGACTTTTTGAATTATAATTTCTTATTTGTGCTTATGGTAAATTATTTTATCTTAAAAAATAGTTTAAACATCATTAATAAACTCTTTCTATAAATCACTCAATTAGTTTTCTTGATTTTCTAAAAGTTTATTTATATTTTCAATGTCTTAATTTGATAATTATTTTAAAGTAATATTTTCAAATTCAGGGTTATTATGATCTTCAGTTTAGCAAATTATATTTTCTATAGTTTTTTTTTCAATTGAATTTTTATTTGATATTTAATCTTCTTCGACAAACCTAACTTTTTCGGTTTTGGTATTTTTCATATTATCTTAAGAGTTTTCTTAAACATTTAAAACATCTTAATTTGAATTCTATTTTGTGAAATCAAATTAATCTGGTGAATTTATTATTGTCGAAGTTTCTGTATAACTATATTCTTTAATCATAGATTTTAAATTATAAATGTCTTTTTTGTATGCTTATAATTGCTCATTTGATATTGCATGTTACATTTTAGATGTTATTAATTATTTTTCTAATATTTCTATGTATTTTTGCTGCGATAAACAACGGTCCTTTTTTATATAAAAATAAATTTAAGGTATTTTATTTATTAATTTAATATTTTATTAAATTTTTTGGATAGAATAAATATTTTTGTATGCAGAAATTTTTAAATTTTACATTTCGGTATATATTACATTTTTCTAAGATAATTCATGGTTGTATTTTTCTAAAATTGTAGTTAGTTAAACTTTTTTTTCAGTTAGATTTTTTATTTCTTTTTGTTATTCTAGAATTATTTATTCAAGGTTATTTATTAATATTTTAAGTGATTCATATTCTTTCATTTTTTTATTTATTTAAGTATATTAAAAAACAAAAAATAATATTTTTTTTTTTAATAAAATTTAAAATTCAGAAAATTAAAAAAAATACGAAATAATAATAAAATATTAAAAGTAATAAAAAAAATTAAAATAATTAAAAATTAGATATAAATAAATAAATAATTAGACAAATATATTTCATAATTTAATTTGAAAAATTTTAATTAAAAATAAAATATAGAAGATATAAAAATGAAAAAAAAATATTGTTATTTAATATATATATAAAAAAAATTAATTAAAAAATAAATAAAAAGAATAATGATTTTCAACATAATAATAAAAATAATTTAAATTTATTTTTATAATTAACTATCTATTCTAAAAAATATTATTATTAAATAAATATATTTATTTATAAAATACATGAAAAAATAAGATAGATAAATAAAAAAATATATATTTATATTAATAAATATAAATATATATATATATATATATATATATTTATAATTATAATATAATATATTTATATATATAATTTTGGTTTTAAAAAAAAATTAGAAATTATATATATTATTATATTTTTATATAAAATTATTTAATTTGTTAGTTAATAGAAAAATGTTTATAAATTAATTAATTAAAAAATATATTATTATAATATATATATATATATATATTTCAATTATTATTAAGTTTTAATTATTTTTTATTTGAATTATTTTTATTTCTTACAAAATATCTTTATTTTCTTTATCGCTATCTAACATTTTTCTTTTCGAATTAATTATTTAATTGTTTTGAGTATTTTTTTATGTTTTTTTATCTTCATATTTATATTCAAGTTCTTAGCATTTAGATTAGTAATATTTAAAGCTAGCTTTTTTTCTTTTAATTAATAAACTTAAAATTAAAGTTCTCTTTCTTTATCCTTTTATTTAATAAAAAAATATATATAAAATATTTTTTCATATTAAAAACATTTATGTTCTTAAGAATATTTTTGAAAATATTTTTAATAATATTAACATCATTTTATGAATTTAGTTAATCAATATATTATTATTTATCAAAGAATTCTTTTTACTTTCTTGTAAATAAACTTTTATTGCTTAATAAAATTCCTTTTCTTAGTATTCTTTTTATTTTAAAGTTTCTGTTAAATCCTATTATTTAAATATTTTTTTTTAAATAATTATAATTATAAACTTCATTTTTTTTAGTTAATTCTAATTAATTTGAAATGTCTTTCATTATTTATGAAGTAGTCTAACCATATGAAATTTTTTATAGTATATCTGTTATTTTACTTTCTGCTATATTTTTATATTTATTAAACTATTCTGTTATGTTTAATATTTTTTCTTCTAGTTTTTTTATTGCATTTTCATCTTGTAAATTATTTTATTATAAATTGCTTTTTTATTAATCTTCTAATTTTTTATCTAAAAGCATGTTTTAATATTATTGTTTTAATTATTAAAATTGTTCTCTTTCTTTTTATAAATCATATTATAAACTTTTTAATAAATACAATTTTTTAATAAGATTTGCTTTTTTTTTTTATTATATAAATTTTTACTCTTCTAAATAACTTTAATTTTTTTATCTATTTAATTATATTAATTAGAGCTGATTCTATATTTTTTCATTTTCTAATGATTTTATTTTTAATTATTCCTTATTTATTTATATTTATTAAATAAAAATATATTTATAAATAAATATTACACTTATTATTTAATTTTTATCTTCCAAACTAATTATTTTTCTTTTAATATTCTGAACTTCATTTGTAAAGTATTATCTTTTATATCATCCTCAAATTTTAGCATTTATTAAATTTTCTAATCTTTTTCAATTTATTATTTTTCATATTTTTGAATAATCTTTTTTTATCATCTAATAAAACTTCATATTATTTAATCTTTTAAATCATACTAGAGTTTTATCTTTATAATTCTTAAAATTTCTCATTTAAACTTTTATTTTCATTAGTTAAAATTTACATTTCTTAACACTTATGTTTTACTAATTCTTCATATTTTTATTTTTTAATTTCTCTTATTCTAATTATTTATTATTAAATTAAATAGTTTAATTAAGAGTTTCTATTTCCTTTATATTATTAAAAATAAATATATATATATATATATACTAAAATATATATAAAAATAAACTTCTTTTAATTTAATTGTATTAAGGTTATTTTTTTCTTCATTTTCATTTTTAAGATTTAATTATTCCATATAATAATAAGATTCTTTTTCTAGTTTAGAATTTAAGTATTGTATTTCATTATTTTTTTAATTAATGATTTTATTATTATGTTCTTCTTGGAGTCTTAAGAAGTTTATTTATGCTTCAATTTCCAAAATTTAATTTTATTTATTTTTTAAGTCAAATTATAAATTGCTTTCTTATTTAGTTTTTAGTTCTAATTAATGAATATAATTTTAACATGAAGAATCTAATTTTTCATTGTGATTTTCTAGTTATTAAATTTGTTATTTCTATTCTTCTACTAAGCTTTATAATTCTATATTTTATATTTATATTTGTTGTTGGTTTTCGTTATTTTATAGTAATTGTATTTCATATCTTTCTATTCTCTCTTAATGATTATGTTAATTATTCTTTTTTTAAAAAAAAAGTATAAAAATTTAATTATAAAAAAAAATAAAAAATATTTAGTTACATTAATCAATAGCTTTAATTCTGCTATTTCTAGTTTATTTTATTATGATTATTCATTTAAATGTTATTGTTATTAATCATAAAAGTTATATTATTATTCTATCCTATTATTTATTTATTTTAAAAAATATTATAAAATCATAATTTATACTCTTGTTCTTTTTCATCAAGTTTTAAAATTAATGTATTAAGCTCTTATTATAAAGATTATTCTTTATCTAAATTTATTAATTCTATTCTTCTACTAAGCTTTATAATTCTATATTTTATATTTATATTTGTTGTTGGTTTTCGTTATTTTATAGTAATTGTATTTCATATCTTTCTATTCTCTCTTAATGATTATGTTAATTATTCTTTTTTAAAAAAAAGTATAAAATTTAATTATAAAAAAAATAAAAATATTTAGTTACATTAATCAATAGCTTTAATTCTGCTATTTCTAGTTTATTTTATTATGATTATTCATTTAAATGTTATTATTATTAATCATAAAAGTTATATTATTATTCTATCCTATTATTTATTTATTTTAAAAAATATTATAAAATCATAATTTATACTCTTGTTCTTTTTCATCAAGTTTTAAAATTAATGTATTAAGCTCTTATTATAAAGATTATTCTTTATCTAAATTTAATTAATCCAATTTAATGTAGTTTATTTTAAAATTAATGTTTTATATATTCAAACTCCTATAAATATTAAATTAAATTATTTAGACAAATTTAGTTTTCATCATTCTAGTTGTTTTAAAGATTATTTATTTATTAATTATATTCAATTTATTATTTTATCTATATAAATTTCTCATCAATTTTAACTTTATTATAATTTAATTTAATAAAATAAAGAAATTATATTATAATATTTTTAAATAAAAGAAAGTTACCTTATTCATTTTTAACATTATCAATTTATAGGTTTAAATTATTCAGAAATTAAAATTAAATTTTTTTAATTAGCATTTCGATATTTTAAACATCTTTAATATCAATATCTGTATTTAAATAATTATTATTATCTTATTCTTAAATAATTAATTATAATCTTTTAATTTCACTTTTCAATTGTTAAACGTTTCCACTTAAATCTTCATTTATTACAGCCTTTTTTCAAAAAAAAAAAACATTAAATATTTAAAATTTTTAAATAATAATACTTGGTTTTTTATAATCTTAACTCTTTATGCAAACTTAAGTGTAGATAAAGTTTCTTAATATTAGCTACTGGCTTCACTACACATAGCAATCATAAAAGTTTTTGAATTTCCACCTAAAGAATCTTTAAGTAAAAAAGTAAGTTTAACTATCTCTATATGGAATATGTCTTTGTTTTCCATTTGAAAATTATTCAGCTAAAGCATTAATTACTAATCCTATATTTATTTAAATTTTTTTTACAAAAAAAAAAACATAAATAAAAAAATAGATAATTTTTAAAAAAAACCTAAAGTTGTTAAAGATTTATTAATATTTTAAGCTTCTTTTAATCTTTCTCCAGCTGAAACAGCTTGTTTTTATCTTTCAGACCCAGCAAGATCAACAAAATAGATTTTTGAGTCTTTAACATGAGCAACTTCATAATTTTACTACTAAATTTTTTACTAGACACTTAAACAAAATACTGAATGAGATCTACTAGAATATTCATTCATATTAGTCATTCCTACATGTCTTTTTTACTACCCTTTAACCAACATACTGACCGCATCTCTAGAGGAAGAAATAACTTCCTAAGTTAAATTTTCAACATAAATTCCTTTTTAAATATCTTCTCTTAATTATAAAGTATCATAATTTAAGGAAAGCAAATCGTAAATTTATTCGTTATATATTTCTAAATAACTACAGCTTATTATATATTCGATTTCTTTTCGCTTTTCGGCTTAATTTAAAAGTCTAAAAATATAATCAAATACTCTCATTTGTAATCCATTATGTATATTTTCTGTTATTTAGTGTTATTATAGTTGTATTTAGTCCAATTAGTTTAGTTTTCCTAACATTGTGTATGTTTTACCTGAACCAGTCTAACCGTATGCGAATATACATGCATTGTATCATTCTAAGCAAGTGTCTGTTAAGGGTTTACCTATTACATTGAATACTTCTTCTTGAGTAGATTGTGGACCAAATACATAATCATATTAAAAAGATTTGTTTTCAACTTAAATTGTGTTTGGGTTATTCTTTTTTTTAAGTTTATTTATTTTGTTTGATTTTTTTTGGGTTTTACTTAGTCTAATTGAATACAGGGTTGAGCACCTTCTTAAATTTCACGAGAATTTAGTTAGCGAACACGAACATGAACTTAAATGTTTTAGGGTGTTTCTTATTTATTCATTTTTTGTTTGTTTGTTTAGTTTTTTTTTTTTTTGAATTTTATTTGTATTTTATTTATTTTTTATTTTATTTTATTTTATTTTTTAGCTGTTTAAAATAAATATATTTAGGTATTGATATATATTTTTTGTATATATACTTTTAATTTTTTTTTTTTAAATATATGTTTGTGTTTGTGATTAAAAAATTATACTTTATATTTATTTATTTTAAAAAATTTCTTTTTGATTTTTATATGTTTTATTACATTAATTAAGATTTTTAAATTTTTTTTTAAATTTAAAATTTAAAAATAATTTTTCAACTTTTTCGTTAAATATATAAATATAAAAAAATAGATTTATTATATAAAAAAAGATAAATTTATTATTAATTATATATAATATATAAATATTATAGTTTTCATATTATAATTATAAAACAAAATTATTTTTATGTATTTTATTTAATTCTTAATTAATAAACTATAATTTAGTTCATTTTCCCTCAAAATTATTTTTTTACAAAAATATAAAATTATAAATTAAAACTTAATTAAAATAATTGATATGTCATCTTATATGAAATTCTATAAAAGATTTAGATGATAAAAAATATAAAATAATAATTTGTACATCAAAAAAATTTTACGATTTTATTTATAAAATTTTCTTTTAAATATAAAATTGATTTATATTTATTGTAAAAAGATTTTATATTTTGTCTTTTAATTTAAAATAAAATTTATTATGAATTAATATTTCTGATGGATTCATTTTATAATAAATGCATGATAATTTAATTTATCAATAGATAAATATAAAGAATGTAATATTTATAAATACATTAATAATAATAAAAATATAGATTTAGATACTTTAATAATAAATAAAAATACAAAGTTAATAATAAATAAAAATACAAAGTTAATAATAAATAAAAATAAAAAATTAAATAAGTTAAAATAATATCCGAAAAAAATCATTATAAAAAGGCAGAAAATTTTTAAAAAATATATATTTATAATAACAAATTAATTAACAAATATATATATATATATATATTTATATATATATATATATATATATATATTTATTTATATATATATAACAACATCTATATAATCATAAACTAATAATATATATACTAATTAAATAATTTCGCTTCTACTCCTTTTTTAATTTAAAAAATTTACAAAGTTTAATTTAAAACTTTTAATATATTTTCATAAATTTATTTATTAATTATTAAATTCTTTTAAAATTAAAGATGTATTTTAAATTATAATAGTTATAACTTTGACATATTTTTTTTTAATTATAACTAATTTAAATAAAAACTTTATTTTATACAAACTATAAACATTAGTTATCAATATAAATATATAAAATCAAACCTTTATTGTAATTGATAAAATTTATATTTTCCGCCATTGATTTGATAGACAATTAGTTTAAGTATAGCGAAACTTCAATAAGCATTTTTATTGAATTAGTGTAAAATTTTATGATTAAATATAATAAGGATTTATCTTTATTTATTATGATAAGATTTTTCTTTTTAAATAAAATGTATAGATTGATAAGATAAAGAATATAATTTTTGTGAAAATTATTAATTTTTTATATATTAAATCAATCAAAGCATAAAAAAATATATATTAATTGAAAGTAACTAAAAATATTCAAGATTAAATACTTAATAAAGAAAATCAAATTGATAGAAAACATTAGAAATGTGTATAGGATTAATTAGATATTTATGCTTTGTTTATAGGTTTATATATCTAAAAATAGAAAACGTATAAAAAAATTAAAAAAAGAGTTAATAACTATAGATTATAGTAATAGTCAAATATAATTAGAAATTTTATCAAAACTAGCTTCTTATTATAATTTATCTGTCGAGGATATTCTTTTAATAATTTAAATATAAGTTGATCAATTTAAGAATACATAATATATAAAAATAGTTAAATAAGCTGCTTATGATTATATTGAAATCCTACAGAAAATTAATTTGATGAAATATAGAGACTTAAAGATTGGGGAAAAAAAGAAAAAAATTTATTAAAATATGATTATGGGCAAACAAAAAAATTATTTAAAATAAAAAAAAAGTGCTTAAATTTGTTAAAAATAAAAAATATTTTTAAACAATAAAATTTAATAATTAAAATTAGAATAATTATAAACTAAAAAGATAAATATATTTTTAAAATAAATAAAAAAATATCTTTAGTATATATATAAATAATATATATATTATAAAGTATGTCCAATTTTATTTAAAAAAGTTTATTTTAATATAAATACTCTTACTTTGGCATTGCAAGTATTTTATCTCTAATTTTTTGAATCTTCTTCTAGATATTTGTCTATTGCTTGCGGTATATAATCATATTTCTTCTTCTGTTATAGTTAATACTTGTAATTATATTATGAATTATATTTACGGTATTTTTTATTTTTAGTTATTGTATATAATTATTTTAATATTGTAAAAAAATAGGATTTCGAAGTAAAAGAATTTAAAATTAAAGATTAAAATAATGATTTATAAACTAAAAAGAGATTGATTTAAGACATAAGAAATCAATTATATGAATTCTATTTTTTATATTTTTAAAAGGTAAGAAAAAGAATATTTGATTAAAAAATAAAACATTAATAATGATTAAATATATTATAAATAATTTTAATATAATAAATATATATTAATATAAAATATAAATATTATTTAAAATTATTTATTATTATTATATATATAAATTAATAATTCCACTTCACTTATTAAAACAAATTAATATTTATATTTTCAAAAATGTATATTATGGTGCTTTTCAATAAAATTCTTTTTTTTATGATCCCTTATTAGATCTTTTATATCATTAATAACCTTTAAATTGAAAAAAAATAACATTTATATAATAATTTATTTACTTTCAATTTGCTATCTTTTTATTTTATATTTTAATATTCAGGAGAATCTTTTAAATTTAGAAATCTTTTATCTTTTGAATTTATAGACTTAAACTTTTATTAAAAATAAAATAAAATTTATATACTTAATAATTATTTTATTAAACAAAATTACTTATTATTTTTAATTATCTTATTAAGTAATTAATTTATCTTTATAATTTTCCTTTTAATATTTTATTTATTAAGATTCTGTTTATAATTCTTTAATTTTATTCATTAATTCGATTTTTTGTTCAATACTTTTTTAATTTTCATTTTTTAAATTTTTAATTATTTCTTCATATTTTTATTCAGTTTATTTTAATATTAAATTCTATTAATTTTATTTTATTTTTTTGTTTGAAAAGTTATTAATGTCATTTATATTTTTTACCTCTCCTTTTAAGATTTCTTTTTCTGAAGAATTTTTAAATATAATTTCTTATAATTCTTATATTTTTAACTACTGTTATAATAACAAATCATCATTTTTATTATGATTTTCTTATATTTTTTTCATTTTTTGGTTTAATTCTTCTTTTAAGTTCTCAAGTTCATTTTCTTTATATTTAAACTTGCTATTAATTTCTTCTTTTTAATTTTATAATTAAGATTATTGTTTTTTAATTAAATTCTCTTAGAAGTTTTAACTATTTTAAAAGCAATTATATTTCTCTTTAAGTATTTAATTCTCATTTTATAATTCAATTAGCTTATATTAATATAAAATTATTAAAAAAATAAAAAAAAAATACTTTTATTAATTCTATACTTTATGTTAATTTAACATATTATTCATTTTCAATATCTTTTTTTAAATTATTAATAGCCTCTTAGCAATCTTAAAGTTATTTTGCTAATAAATCTAGAGAAGCCTTGTCTTAAATTTTTTCGTTTCTTAATTAAGAAATTTCATTTTCTTATTATTTTATATTTTATTTATATTAATCACATTTATTTTTAAAAGAGTTTAATTATTCCTGATTATAAATACTTTGTAAATCTAGATTAACTTTTTATTCTTTTTATATTTTGTTTTCTTATTTATATTATTTAAGATGATTTTCTAATTCATTTATTAACTTAAAAATTAAATATATATGAATATATATATATGATTATAAATATATATATATATATATATATATATATATATATTTATATTTATATATATATCTTTTATTATATATGTAAATATTTATTATTTTTTTATATCTATATTTTTTTTTATTACTTCTTAATATTATTAATTTTATTTGATAATTTTTTATATTTATATTTCTTATTCTTAATTTTGCCTTTATAAGTTATATATTATATTCTATTATTCTTTTGATTAAATTTCATTTTCTTGTACTTTTTTTTGATATTTTTATTGATTTTCAAATACAGCTTGGTTTAATTCTTCTATTTTTTAATTATATTATTATTTTATTATTTTTTATTATATAAAATTATTATTTTTAAAATCTATTTGTTTATTTTCTTCTTATTTTTTATTAAGTTCTTACTATAGTCTTTTTATATTTTCTAATAAACTTAGTTTTTCACTATTATAATTGTCTTTTGTTTAATTTAATTAATTATCTAAAAAATCTATTTATTATTTTTATTCATTAATTTAAATATTTAAAGAATTTATTTATTTTTTTAATTATTATTCCTATATTTTTATTTTTTTTTATAATATTATTTGTCTTAATAAAAAATAAAAAAAACTTTTTGCTCTTATTTATCTTCTTTATATAATATTTATTCTTTTATTTCTTTGAGTATATTTTTGCATTATTTATACTTATTTTTGACGATGTCATTTGTTTTTTATTATTATTACATCTCTTTAAATAACTTATTACTATATGATGTTTAATCTACTAAAAGTTCTCCTATTTCTCTTGTTCTATAAAATAATATTTTAAATTCTTACTAAAGTTTTTCTTTTTTCCAATCATCTAGTTTTTGATTTAATATACAATCCCCGAAAGTATTCAAATTAGTTGCATCATAGGCTTTTTAATTTCTTATTTCCATTTTTTTTAAAAGGCTTTAACTCAGACCTGAATTTAAATCATCACTGGAAAATATAGAAGAAGACGAAGAAGATGAAATAGATAAATAATTGTTTAAGTTATTATTTAAATTATTGTTTAAGTTTAATTAAGAAACTTATATATGGGTTTTACTATCTCGATTATTGTTAGTACTATGATTGGATTTTTTAAATAAATAACTATTATCAGTTTTTGATTTTTTTTTTTTTTTCTAATATTATTTGTCATTTTAACGATTATTTTACAAATATGGTATTTATTTTTTTATTTCCAAACTTATTTTTTTTATTTTATTTTTTTATTATTATATTATTATTTACTTAAATGAAGGAGATAATGATTTATTTATATTCAAAGATGATTTCCGCTTTATTGAAGTTTTTTTAGGAGTTGAATGTGAGGAATTATTTTTTTTCTTGCTTGGTTTTTAAGATATTTTTAAATAATGGTTTTATGTTTTTATGGGATTTGATTATCTTCTTTTTTAAAATATACTATTTAGATTATTATTACTTTTTTTTTAACTTTCTAATAGTACTTATAATTTATTTTCTTATAATCTATTTGAACTATAAGTAAAATTTTTTGACATTTTTTTTTTTTTAAGTTTTTTTTTTTTTTTTTTTTTTCAAATATAAATAAAATAAATTTTTAAATTAAATGTATTAGAAAAAAAAATATATATATAATTAATAAAATAAATATATATAATAATAAAAAATACATATCTATTTTCAATTAAAAATAAATATAAAAAATTATATTAAATTTTTTTTAAAATTCATTCATATTTTTTGTGAGTATTAAAAATAATAATTAAACTATGCTTAATATAATTATATATTATGGAATATAAATTATAAGTCCAATAATCTTTACTTTAGTCTTTTTACTCTTAGTTTTTAGTATAAGACATTATATATCAGAAATATATTATAGATTCATAAATAAAAAATTACAAATAACTCCAGACACAGTAATTCTAATAACAGGTGCAAGTAATGGAATAGGATCTTAATTATGTGAATACTTAATAAAAAATCATAAACCGATAATAATAAATATTGATATAGTAAGAGACGAATAACAAGAATCTTATTTATTAGAAAGATATAATTATAAATTATAATATATAAATTGTGATTTGAATAATAAATAAAAAGTAAATGAAACATTCTAAGATATAATAGAAAATTATAAAAAAGTTGATATATTGATTAATAATGCTGCAGTTGCATGTTTATAATATTTTTAAAATTTAAGTTTTTCTTAATTTAAAAAAGCATAGCAAATAAATCTTTTATCATATATATAGTTATGTCTTTTATTTTTAAATCAATCTAATATTTTAAAAGGAGAAAAACATATTTTAAATATTGGATCAGTAGCTGGATACTAGATAGGATTAAAAACTATTGAATATGCAGCCAGTAAACATGGACTTGTTTAATTTCATGATTGTTTAAGGATGGATTTAAAAACAGAAAAATATTAAAATGTTTAATTAACTATTATAAATCCTTATTAAGTAAATACTTAATTATTTAAAGGATTTTAAACTATATTTTAGTTTATTTTACCTACTTTAGATACTAATAGAGTAGCTAGAATTATTTATTAAAGTTTAATTTAAAGAAAATAAGTGGTTTTTATAGAATTTTATTACGAATTTATTTTACATTTTTTAAAATGCTTACCAACCTTTATTTAGGATACTATTTTAATTATACTTTTGGGAAATAAAGTTGATTAATTAAAAGGATATAATAAATGAATATAATATAATAAATAAATAAAAAATATTGATATAGGAGAATATATTATTGTGTAGTTTTAATAAAAATATTTATGATAAATGTTTTTAATGTTATTAACAAAATTTATTATAAATAAATATAAAAAAAAATATTATTAATATAAATATAATTTATTAAAATAATTTAATATATATTTTATAAATATTAAATAATATCTAATTAAGATATTCTTAATTTTATTATTATAAGAAAATAATACAATAGTGAAAAAAAATATAGACGGAAACTTAAAAAATAAAAAAATTCAAATACAATAATATAATCTATGTTATAATATATATAATTAATAATATTTAATGTATATAATTTGTAAATATTTATAATTCATATTTTTTATATAAAAAATATAATCATATTTATTAATTTATTTACATTATTTAATTGAATAGACAATATTTATTTAAAATTTTCTGATTATAATAATCTAAATACTCGAAAAAAGTATATATAAGAATAATATAAGAATATATATTAAAAATTTTTACATATAATATTTATTGTATAAAATGAATTTAATTTAATAATTTTATGAAATTTAATGTATGAAATAATAGAAATAATAAAAAAAATATTATTTATTAATATTAGAAATTATAATATTTATTAAAAAGTAATGTTTTTAAATATAAATAGAAATCTTTATATATATAATTATTTTTATTTAATAATATATTTTAAAAAATTAATTATTGTTATTAATTCAAAAGCATATATTAAAAATTTCAAAAACATTAATATTTTAAAATAATTAAATAATTGATTTTAATTCTATGCATTTTTAATTATATATTTTATAAGTGAATTTATAATTTTTTTTAATGTTATAAAAATATTACTTTAATTTTTAATTTTTATATATTTTTTAATTATTACAAAAAAAAAAAAAAACTAATCTATTTTTATAAAAATAAAGTAATTTAAATTAACAAATGAAGCAAATAATAAATTTAAAATAAAAAAGTTCAGATAATGATAGTAACAAAAATTTACTTAAAAATATATATGTTATTATTTTAAAAATAAAATAAAATAATTTTAAAAATATAATAATTTTTAAAATATAATTATTATAAACATTATCTATCCATTTTAATAAATAAATTTAATTTTCTAAAAATAAAAAAATGCAACAAAAAAAAGATTTACCTGCTTATTGTCTACCAAATGTTCATCATTAAAGAAATCTGTTTTATTTTGGCTCAATAGAATTTAATAGTGATTTCGACAGTGGGAATATGTTAAAAGTTGAAAGAAATCACGAATTACTTGGATTAAATGTATGAAATAAAATCTGAAAAAAAAAAAAAAAAAAAACTATCTTTTTTATTTTATTAAAAAATAAAAAAATAAAAGTTTAATATCTGGATTATGCCAGACGCATATTTGACATAAAAAGAAATGAAATATAAGACTTGGTTTCATTTTTCTGTCTAAGGAGTAAGCAAGAATACCATAATTAACATGACTTTGAAAGACATTAATTTTCAAGTAAAAATTTGTTAAATAAAAATATTTTAATAACAAAAAATATCAAGTAAAAATTATATAAAGATGGACATTAGCCAGTATTTAAATCTTCAGTAAATAATTAATGGCAAAGATTAGACTAGAATATTGCTAATACAATAGTATAATATTATTATATATAAATATATTTTATGTTATATTTTTTATTTTTTTAAATAAAACTTATATTTTAAACATAAATTATATTTAATATTTTTTAAATAAAAGGTTTAAACTGAAAATGGAATGGATATTACATTTACTTATACTTTTTAAGATACCGATGAATTAGTTTATTTTGCTTTTACTTATCCTTGGTCTTATACTGATAATTAAGTTAATATAAAAATTCGATTTTTAAAAAATTAATATATAATATTTATGTATTTATTTTTTAATTTTAGGAAATGCTTGATGAAATAGAAAATACATATTAATTTGATAAAGAAATATATTTCCATAGATCAGTTTTAGTTTATTCAAAAGAATATAGAAACGTAGAACTAATAACAATTACATCTAGCAATAGTAAATCATAAGATTAATTAAAACTTTAGTCTAAAATTTCATTTCCATAACAAAAATATCCATTATTGTAAATATTAATATATATTATTTAAAAAACAAACAAAAAATTTAATAAATTAACATAAAATAGTTTTCCAAATAAACGATATATATTCATATCTACTAGAGTTCATCCAGGAGAAGTTCCTGGATCTCATGTATTTAACGGAATGTTGAAAATGCTTTTAGATAAACAAGATATTCGGTAAAAATAATACATATATATTTTTTAAAAAAAAACCAAAAAAAAAGATCAAAGAATTTAAGAGAAAATTTTGTTTTTGTAATGATTCCTTTAATAAATCCTGATGGTGTAAGTAGAGGCCATTATAGAACAGATTCTTAAGGTTGTAATTTGAATAGATTCTATATAAATCCAGGACTGGATTAGCCTGAAATATATTCTATAAAAGAGTTATTGATGCATTTGTATGATAAAGGTTAACTTTATTGTTATATGGATTTACATGCCCAAGCAAGTAAAAAAGGGTCTTTTATTTATGGAAATTGCATGGACTATAAAAGTTAAATTGAGTGTAATTTACTCACTAAATTAATGGCTTTAAATACTCCCTATTTTGAATATGAGTTGTGTAATTTTACAGAAAAAAATATGTATTCTAAAGATAAAAGTGATGGGCTTTCTAAAGAAGGAGCAGGAAGAGTTGCTTTATATAAATAAACTAGAAATTCTCTTTGTTATACTTTGGAATGTAACTATAATATGCCTTTTAATTTAAATACTATGTATTCGAGAAGTTCAAATTATGATTTTAAAGGTTTTTTATTAATATTTTTTTCTATAATATATTTTTAAAAGAAGGTAAATTTGAAATAGATTAAAATATTTTTAATATGATTTCTTAAAGTAATGGTATTGAATAAAAATTATGTGATTATCCATATATTTCATCACATTATGCAAATTTAGGAGAAGTAATTAAAAATAAAAAATATATAAATATTATATATATATGTATATTATATATTTATATATATATATATATATATAAATATATATATTATATATATTATATTTATTTCTTTCTCTAAAGGGAATGCTTGAAGCTATTTTAGACTTAAATAAAATTAATCCGATTTCAAGAATTCCAAATAGTCCTTATAAAAATTATACAACATTAAAAATGTAAATTGCATTTTAAACTATGAAACAGTTACCTTATAGGTATTTTTATTATTTAAATTCTGTTTTTATTTATTTTTATTTTATAGGTTTGATAATTATTTACGAAATATAATAAAAATGTTATCTTGTTAAAATCCTTTACCTAATTTTAGATATTTATATATGTATGTAGAAAAAGGGTTAAAATATAATATATAAACAGAAGTTGAATAAAGCAAAGAAAAAAAAATAAAAAAGAAATAAATTAATAATAATACTAATTATGTAAAAATTAAAAATTTTTAATTACCTTAATAAACAAATTAAAATGAAAAATTAAATACAGTATTCATATCTAATAAAATAAAATAAAAAAATGAAAACAGTTAATTAAAATAATTATAACTTAATCCTCATATTTAAAAATTAAATGATAATAATGAACTTAAAGAAATAAAAAATAGAAAATTGGCCTAAATTAATTCCTTAAATAGTATTGATTCCAAAGAATAGTATAAAATTTAATTTTAACTGTTAAGACCTTAATATTAAAATTAAATGTATTTTTTTATTTTTCATTGAGTATTTTTTATTTTTAACATTTTTTATTTTTTTAATATAAGATCTGTAAAAGGTGATTTAAAAATGAATAAAATTATTGAATAAGCAAAATATGAATAAAATAAAAAAAATAGTATAGTATAAGATACTAATTAAAAAAAGAATTAATTCTCAAATAAAAAAATTAAATACTAAAAATAGCAAAATTGAAAAATTTTAAATAAAAAAGAAAAATTAAATTATATGTTAACAAAATATAATATAAACAGGTAATCGAAAAAATTACTATGATCTTATTATGTTTAAATTATAGTTATAAGAATAATTTTTTATTTTTAATATAATTACATTATTAATATAATATTATAATTAATAAGAAATTTTTATATTTATATTTATATTATATTTACTTTTTATAAAATTAGTAAATATAACAATAATAATATATAAATGAAATTTTAAAAAAATGAAGAAAAAAGTAAATAAAAAAAATATATTTATTTATTAAATAATAAAAAGAAAAAAATACAACATAAAATTTAAAATAAGTATGTATATATTAATATAATCGTTTCTTTTAAAAAATTTATTATTTTTTTAAAATTCTATATCTTTTTTAAAAAAATATAATAAGTAAAAATATTAATTATTATTTAGTTTTTTTTTTTTTTTTTTTCAAAATTATTTAATTTATTTAAGCATTTTATATTATTTTCTATTACATAATTTTACTAAGTTAAAATAAAAAAAAAAATTAAATAAATAATCATTTACTTTATTTATTAATTATTTATTTTGTTCAAAATAAAAATCAAATATATAATTTTATCAAGATTACTTCAAACCAATATTATTCAATTAAGAATTATTGTTTCCTTAATAATTATCAGAAAACATTTAATTAGCCATTTAATATAATTATTCAGGACATTTAGAACACCGAGATTTATTTTTTAAAAAGTTATTTTCATATGCTTACCATGTATGTTAATATTTACATTTGAAAGTTAATTAAGGTTGCAAAAATTAAGTTAATAATTATCCTTCTTGACTTTCTGCAAATGCTTAGTATTCTTATTTTAAAATTTAACATTAGGGACACCAAAGTTCTTTTAAATTATTTAAATTTGCATCAAAAACATGTTTTTTGAAACATATGATTGTGAATATGTCATTTTAATAATCACCTTTGGGCATTCTAATTATTTTTCCGTATCTAGAAGAAACTAAATCTATATATTGTTGCTCTAGTTATTGCTAAGGAAGTGTTTGTTTTGATAATTGGATATAAAAATCATCTTCGTCATCAAATTATTATAATTCTATGTTTTCGTTTATTTGTTTGTAATAGTTTTATTCATTATTATTGCTATCCGATGTTTCTTACTATAATTCATTTAAAAATTATATTAAAGAGTCTTTTTGGAGATTTTAGGTTATTTATATTGCTTTAGTATCAAATTTTTATTTTTGCCTTTAAAAAGATTATTCTGATGTTTCTTCAAAGTCAGAAGATGAAGATGAATAATTTGTAAAATTATTACTATTTTTTTTTAATTTTGACATTTTTTTTTATATGATGATTTTTATTAATTTTTTTTTGTTTTGTATATATTTAATAAATTTATATATAAATTTAATTGTATTATTTATTTTTTAAAATAATAATCTTATAATAAATATATAAGAAAATAAAAATTAAAAAAAATAATATTATATAAAATTATATAAATATAAAAATAAATAAATATTTAAATATATTTATAAATAAATTTTATATATTTTTATAAAATATTAATAAAGACATATTTTTTAAATTATATTCTTTTTTTAATCTATAATATCATTATACTTTATTTATTATTATTTATATACAAATTATTTTACTTTATTGTATATAAATGATTGTAATTATTATATTTTTAATAATTATTTTTTTAATATTATATTTTATATATCATTTATTTATCAATTTTTTTTTGTATTTATTAAATAAGCCTTTTTTTTAGTTCGACATAATAAATGTTTATTTAATTTTTAAATATTAATATATTTAGAATATATTTAATTTTAAGGATTTTCACAATATTAAAAAAAAAAAAATTTTTTTTTATGATTATATATAGAAATTAATATATAATCAATTGTTTAAAAATAATTAATATTGAAAATTTATTTGAACTATTTAAAGATATAAATTTTGATAATTTTTTTTATTTTAAATTTATTATCTATTTATTTTTAATTTAAATAAAATTAATAACATATTTTAAATACTAGAACATAATATTTAATAATAAAAAGTAAACAAATTTTTTTATTTAAATAAATAAAATAATAGTTATTTCATTTTTTTTTTTAACATTATTATTTTTCATATTTTTTTAATTATCATCATCTTATGTATTTTTTAAAGCTAAAAAAATAAAAATGATTAATAAATACATTATTAGAAAAAAAAAATTATAATTAAATCATATATTACCATATCTAATTAAAAAACTTATTAATAAAAATATAACTAAAAAGTAAGTTATTTTAGAATTATTTGATAGATTTTATATTGAAAATCCTCCTAATTTGGGTTCTTTTCTCATAAATGAAGGAATATATGAGTTTCCTTAATTTTCTAATTATTTTTGCATTACTTCATCAAATTTCTTTAAAAAAAAATTAATTTTTTGTAAATATAAAAAAAATAAAAATTACTATAATAAATTATTTTATTTATTCTTCTTTTATATTTAATTCTAAAGAAAAATCTTATTAAGTGTATTTTAATAAATTAATATCTTTAAATATATTTTCAACTTATTTAATTTAAAATGTTTTATTATGTAAAGATTTTATCAACTATTTAAATTATATATATTTTTTAATTTGTTATTTATATTATACTTAATTAAATTCATTTGGATTTGAGTAACCATATTTAATACAATAATCAGTATGTTCGATTTATAATTTATCATAATATTATATCTTTTTTTATTAATCATATTCTTCTTTAAAAATACTTTGTATAGTATTGTTATCATAAGAATCTATTTTTTAACGACTGATAATTATACAAGAAAAATTAATATCTTAAACATTAGGTTTAGCGAAATTGTTTGAATATTATTAATTATTTTATTAAACTTATTTATCATAATCCTTTTAATGAAATCATATTATAATTAAAAAGTTATGTAAAAATATATATATATATATATATATATATATATATATATATATAAAATATATATATATATATATATATATATTTTTACTTCTGCAAACTCTATTATAGCCTCTTCTTCTTCATCAAGATTTGTAGAATAGTTTTCTTTCAAGTAAATTTCAGCATTTATGTTTGTATAAGGAAGATCTAAAATCTATTCTGAATGTGTTTTATATTATATTTATTCTATTAACTTAAAAATTATATTTATTATTTATTAAATATTTTATAGAAATAAAATTACTATTTTCGGGTATTCCCTATTATTATTAGCATATTATATACATAAATATACATGTTCAGCTAACATTTTTTTATGAAGTTTTAGTCTATCTTCATTGTTTTCAACTTTTTTGAAAATTTCAAGTAATTTTAACTCACCATAATTATCAATTCTTCTTCTGGCAGCCAATAGACAAGAAATATAAAAAGAATTTTCAAATTCTTCATATTTTTCCTATTATTCTTCTTCAATATTATAATTTTTATTATTTTATAATATTTTTTTTTATTACTTTATTACTATTTTTAAGCTTCACTTTATTATTAAGATTTTTCTTTGTTTTATGATTCTTATCATTAAAAAAAAATATATATGTTTTTGATTTATTTATTTATTTTTATGTTTATACAATCATCAGAAAAAATTATGCAAAAGCATACAAATATTAAGAATAATTTTTTATAAATTGACATTTAAATTATTTATTTTATTTTTAATATATTTTTTTTCTTTTATATATATTTTCCAAATTTTGATATTTTTTATATAAGTCTTTTATACTTTCTCTAATTATTTTTTAACTCAAATAAATATTAAAAAATAAATTTAGAAAAACATAAAAAGTTATTCATTATAATTAAAAAAATGACCTAAAAATCAATATTTAATTTTGGTATAACAAATAAAAGTAATGATGATGAAGAAAGCCCTTAAGATATTTCTTTGATTCCTTAAAATATAATAAAAAAAAAACTAAATAAAAAGGATGATTTACATAAACAATTACTTTTGAAATAAATGGACAAAAAATTTAACTAACTAGCATTATAAGGCCAATAAAAAATTTAAATTTAAGCATAAAGTCCTTTGTAATTACAAAACGGAAATTAATAAGATAACTCTAACTCTCCGATTTCATAAAAAGATAATTAAAACGATTATTAGATTAAAATAAAATATTTTGAAAATATATAATAATCACCAATTAATTAAATTAATAAAAAGAAAAAAAATAAACAAAGTAACAATTAAAAGGAAAATTGAATAAGAAAAATGAAGAAAAAATTAAATAATATTAAAATTTATTAGAAGGAATTGATAATACTGATAAACTAGCAATCAGAGGATTAAAAAAAGATGATGATTATAGAAAAGCCATATTATAATATGTATTTTTTTATTATTAAATAATCATATTTTATATGTATTATTTAAAAGATGTTAAAAAAAGAGAAAGAAACTGACCTTTTATAATAAAATTAAATTTTCATAAATGATGCAAATAAAGATGAAATATAATTATATTAATAATTAAAATTAAAATAATAATAAAATAAAGTTATTAGTACAGAGGCTGAGTTTAAAATTAGAGAACATATAATAAATCATAAAACAAAAACAAATCAAAAATATTCAATTGTTAAAAGTTTCTTTAAAATATGGATGGTTAATGTATATTAAATTAAAATAGAAGAAAATGAGGCTAATCAAAAAAAAGAATAAACTCAAACTGAAGGGATGGCTGTAAGAATTTTATATACAATGCAAAAGTAATTATATTTTATTATAAAATATATTAAATTATTAAAACAATTATTTTTTTATAGACAGAGATAAAATACTAAATTTATAAATGATAAAGTAATATAAAAAAATTAAAAAAATATAAATGCTAAACTATAAAATGCTGAAAATGAATAAAAAATAGAAATAAAAGAAGGAAATTTTTATATAAGACCAGGAAAAGATATATTATAATATATACCACACTGTACTGATATATATTAAGGATTTGATTGATTTAAATGTATATATATATTATATATAAATTAAATAATTTTTAAATATATATATATATATTTTAATTATATATTTAAATAATATTTTTATATTTTATTTTTATATTTATATTTTATAATATATAATATTTTAATTTTTTATAAAAAAATATTTGTTTTTTTTCTTAAGTAAAATTCAAATTAATATTTTTTAATAATCTTATTATTAATTTTATATTTGATTTTTTTTTAAATATATTTAATTTATAATTTTTAATTTATAAAAAAAATAGTTTAAATCAAAACACTTAATTATTATATCAATATATATAATTTTTTTAGTACCTTTTTTTTTAAAAATATTAAAATAAAATAAAGAAAAATACTTTAAAAAAATAATAATAATATTTACTAATAAAATAAAATTAACTAATTACATATGCCTCATTTTTATTTAACAAGATCCTAATAAAGAAAAAAGCCTACATAACCTGAAAGTCCTTTTTACATTTTTAAATAAGAATATCAATCTTAAAACCCTCATTTATCTTTACATCAAGTAAACCAAGAAGCATTGAAAGCATACGAATGCCTAAATGATGATGATAAAATTAAATTAGACCACTAATACTAAAAAGCATTAAAAGAATACGAAATAAAAACCTAAGAATGGGAAAATCTTAACCGTGAATTTAACTAATACGAAAAAGGACTCTAAAGTTAAGATGAAGATGATTAATCGTTAAAATCATTATCTTAAGGTTCTGAAAAAAGTCATTTTTCAGGAGATGAATCTTAATCATCAGATGAATAAGATGAAGATTGGGACGATAATTAAGAAAACGAATAACCAACTAAGTAATAATAATAGAAAAGTAGCGAAAATCCAGTTCGAAAAAGATTATTGAAAAAAAATTCTCAAAAAAATAATTCACCGCTTAGTGAAAATTCTAATAGAAGTTCTTCTCCTGCTAGAGAAGGAAAATCTTCTCCAGAATAAAAATAATCACCAGGAAAAAAATCTTCAAAAATTAGATAATCTTCTAAAGGCAAACAATCCACAGGAAGACAATCCCCTGGAATAAAATCTTCACAAGGAAAATTTTAAGAAAAATAATCTCCCGGAAAAATATAAGGAAAAGGAAGAGAACCATAAAAAAAATCGAGTAAAACACATATATATAATATAATTTTTATATTTTTTAATTTAACAAAAAAAAAGAAAAATAATTGATATAATAATATGATATATAATTAAGTTAACAAATATTTACAAATGACATATAAAGACTATATGATCTAATATCTACTTAAAATGGTCTATAAAAATGGCTTTCAAAAGACGTTTTATTTGAAAACAACCGAGTCTATATAGGTATATGGAATAGAAAAATATTTTGGAACTTCACACATATTGAATTAGATAAGAATTCAATAAGTTTAACTTGCAAAGATTTCTCTAATATACAAATATTTAACACTACACTGAAGATATTTATTGATTCTGATAATAATGTAGTTATTCATCATTAAGGATTTAAAAACTAAGATAAGTATTTCTAAAAACTGATTTAGATTTATTAAGTAGCATAAGGAAAATTAAAAGAACTAGTAGAAGAAAGAAAATTTAATGATGAAAATTTTAAAAGTTTAGGAGAAGAAGATGAAAATATAATCTAATTTTAAGATGAAAATTCAGATGTCGAGGATGAAGATTATTAGCCATAGTCCTAAAGTTAAAGTTAGGCTACTGAAAGTGAAGATGATCATAGTAAATAAGATGAATAAAAAGAATAATAAAAATAAAAAGAATAAATAAATATTTCATAAAAAAAAAAAGGAAGAAAACCTAAAAGTTCAAATAAAAAGAAAGGAAATTAAAGCGAAAATAAATAATTAAATAATTCTCTAAAAAAACTTATTATTTGATATTTTTAAATAAATAAAATAATAGAGAATATTATACAATACTATAATATTAAATTATATATATTATATATTATTTTTATGATTAAGTTTTTATTCACATTATTAATTTTTAATGATTATTTTGATAAATAGTTATTTATAATAATTTTATACAATATATGTTTTAAAAATATAAATAAATATTAAAGTTATTTAAAAATAAAAAAAAAAAGAATAAAAAGCAATATATTTATAATATAAAAAAAAATATATATTAATATTAATTTATATTTATATATAAAAAAATATAAAAATTTATATATTATATAATATAATATATATTATATATATATTTTTTTTTTATTTTTATTTTTATTTATTAATTTAATTATATATTTATATATTTATATAATATTTTTTATATTTTTTTTTTTTTTATAATTATTTATGTATATATTTTTAAAATAATTTTTTTTTTCTAAATTTATTTAAATTATTTACAGAAATTAAAATAAAATATTTCAATATTAGACAAATAGATATTTAAATCTATATATTATTACAATTTATATATATATATATATATATATATATACATCATAATTCTTTACATCAATATTAAATGTTTTCGTTATTTATTTCATTTTACTATTATAAATTATTTTCTTTTTTTTAATAATTATCTTCATTATCATCATTTTTTTTTTATTTTTAATATTCATCTTTTATTTTGTCTTTATCTAACATTTATTTTTATTTTAGTAAAGCACTATTATACCCTTAATTTTCTACTAGAAACTTATCCCAAAATCTGACATACCATCCTAATTTATTTTCTGGAGTTTCTTCTTTTCTTCTCTCTTTCAATTTTTTACATATTTCCTTAAATTCCTCATTCGTTTTAATAATCCCTAATTAACTTCTTAAATCAATATTTTAAGCTAAACCTTTATGTAGTATTTTAAATAAATGTGATTTCACAAAATAAAAAGGTGCATCATATTTTTCCGCAAAATCTAAATATTCTACTGCCAAATCATCAAAATCATAAATCTTCCCACTAAATAAGGCTGGATTTTCCAATAAAGCCTCCGCACTCATAACTCCATCAACTCCAGTGTATTCCATGCATCTTTAAACGTCTTAGAAAGTATAAATTCCTCCGTTTGCAAATACTGGAATTGTTAATGTATCTTTTATTTCCTTAATAATATCCCAATCACACATTCCTACTAAGTCTTTGTTTTATTCTTTTGTTCTTCCATGTACTGTTAAAATTGAACAACCTGCATTTTCTATTCTTTTGGCTAATTCGAGTGTCTTTTCTCTACTTCGAATTATTCTTATTTTACATGTAACTGGTATATCTAGTTCTTCGTGTAGTTTTTTTACCATTGATTCTATTAAGTCAGGTTCTTATAATAAAAAGGAACCGTAATGACCTTTTTTGGCAATCCCTTGGGGACAACCGAAGTTTATATCAACTGCATCACAGTCTTTTTGAATGTATTTGCATGCTTCAAGTAAAACTTCCGGATCATTTCCGCAAAATTGGGCTATTAAAGGTCGATCTTCAGGACATGTAGAGAAAAAATTCTTAAGAGATTTCTCTCCTTGATCATAAACGACTTTACTTGATATCATTGGGGTGTATGCGAGGGTTGTACCGTATTTACGGCATAACATTCGGAAGGCTAATTCTGATTGGTCAACCATTGGGGCACATATGTATTGCGGTTCTCCGATACTTTTGTAAAATTAATAACCATGTAATTTAGATTTTGTATTTGAGTCCATATTTTTTTTATTTTTTAATCTTATTATTTATTTTTTATGTTTTTATAGAAATTTTAGTCTTTTTCTTATAAAAGGAAATTACTATGATTATATAAAATATATTATAGTTAATTTTAATTAAATTAATATGTAAAAATATATAATAATTATTTTTTTATATATTTTTAAAAATAGAATAATTTTAGATAAAAAACTTATTGCTAATAAATTTTTTATTTAATTGTTAAACATTTAAAATTTTATTAGTTTATTTTCTATTTATAAAATAAAATTAATTAAAAATGGAACGGATAATAGAATAAAAAATAATAAAGTCATAATGGCTTAAAGGATTACAATTAAAAGATTACGAAGAATTTATCCAAAATTCATTCTATTTAGAAAAATGTATTTAATAAAAAAGCAAATTAAAAGACATTTAGTAAATCTAGTTTTAAGATAAAGAAATATCAAGATTAGAAATAATGAGATATTCTAAAGAATATATGCATTAAATGAAGTATATTCAATATTTTAAATGCGATAGCATAAATTTTGATGATTTATTTAAATAATCATTTGAATTTGAAAAACATGGTTTTTTTTTTTTAAAAAAAAAATAATTATTTTAATTATTAATAAATAATAAAATTTAATTCATAAATTAGGAAAAACTTCAAGTTAAATTTTAAGAAGACATTGCTGTTTTGAAGGTGAATTGCTTTATTAAATAAAAAGTATTTTTTTTTTTTTTTAATTATAAAATAAATATTTATTTATTTAATGAAAAAATAAAAGATAAAAATTCGAAAAATCCTTAAAAAAGAGTTCTTGAATTTCCAAAAAGTGTATTTATTGAAAGCTTGGTAAAATTTAATTTGTATATTAAAAAAAATAACAAAAAAAGAACTAATATAATGCTTTATCTTAAAATTAAAAAAACTAATACATTTAATGGATAAAAACATAAAAAATTCCGAATTATCGGTTAATTATTTTTTAACCTTAAAGGCCTAAACCAATAGCAATTTATATGGAAACATTAAATGAAGCAAAATAAATAAGGGATTATATAATATCAGGTAAATAAAAAAAAATGATAATAATAAAAATAATTAAATATAAAAAAAGTAAAAGTAAATAAATAACAGCTATAATTTAAAGAAACAATATATAAACTAGCATAAAATTATTACTAAATAATAATTTTAGCGGTAAATAAAAAAAATATACTATATAAAACTATATAAAAAACAAGTTTAATAATAGACTATAGTAATAAATATAAAAAATAAAAATTAGACATTAAAAATTGACTAAAATAGGCTAAGCTTTCGAAAATTAATTTCTAGAATAATTTCGTTTAGTATTATAATCAAAAATAATTTTTTAAAAGCGTATATAATAATCTAAATAATATTACGATTTAATATAACCAGAAGTTTAGGAATAATAATAATAAAAATACATTTCTTAATAATGTGAATATATAAAAAAATAGCAAAAATCTTAATATTTGTTTATTATAAATAATAGTGATCATTTAAGAATATTAGATTAGGAAATATTAAAAAACTTTATTTATTATTGGAGAAAAACCACATATAATAAGAAAGAAAAACTGGAAAAATCTTCAAAAGATTTAATTTTGTCCTTTATAAATATAGAATTAGATGCTAATTATGAATATATAAAACCTATTATTTAAATAAGTTTAAAAAAAATGAAATAAATAGAAAATAAAAATAATATAAGGATTGTTAATGATCATATTTTAGTAAGTGCTGGCGAAGGAACATATTATTAAAATCAGCTTTTTTGTAAAATTTATGAAAGAAAATAAGAAACGACATCTTTATGGAAAATATGGAGTGAAGATGAGGAAAATATTAAATAAAAAACTGACTTTTGTTTAAAGATAAATAACTTTGACCCATAAGACATTTTACTTATCTAATTATACGATGAGGCTGATTCAAATAACACATTATTAGGAGAAATGATATTTTTTTTATCATAATTATGTCTAAATAATATTTCATAAGTAAATTATTTACCATTATTATTATAAAATAATAATAATAATAATTTTATTCAACCGCCTATTTTATTTATAAATGCATTTGTTAATCCTTCTCATGATTTTCCTTTTGCTTAATCAGTTGAAGATATAAATAATTATATAGTTGAAAATAATTTTGAATTTAAAGATCCCTTGTATAGTTTTAATGTAAGAATTCCAAATATAATTGGAAATTCTTTGAAAATATTAAAAGACAAATTTATAAATGAGAAAATATTAAATCATGAACATTTTTTAGCCAAAATAGAAAATAAATTGATTTTATAAAATTTGAAAAAAAATTTACTTTTGAAATATTTAAAAAAAACATTTATTTCAAATATACAAAGACTAGTGTATAATTAAACTTATTTTTCTTTTCCAAATTCTGATATTTCTCTTTTATAAAAAATATTTATTTTTGATTAAAATTAGAATTTATTTTAAAAATTAAAAGATTATGAAAAATTAAATTCCAATCTTTTACATAACTAAATATTTTTTTTATCAAAAAAGGGTTTTCCAGATTTATAAAGAGGCTATATTTGGCTTTTTTTAATAAAAAAGAATGAAATTGAGAATCTTTAAACTATATCATGGAGTTAATTTAAAAAATTTAATAATAAAATTGAGGATAAAAAATCTATATATTAATGCTTTTTAGAACTTTCTTAATAAACAAATACTTATTAATAATAATAATTACAAAGCGACCTTCTTTTATACAGAAAAATAAGCTAATTAAATATCTAGAATATTTTAAACGCTTTTTTGGCCTGGAATATGGTACTTTCAAACGATAAAAATTCCATAAATTAAGCTTTTGTGAATTATTCGAAGCATTTAATCCCTTTATGTGACAAAATAGGTTGTACTTTTGACTATATGAGGCGAAATATGAATTAATAATATTAATTTTTTTGTTAAAAAAAAGAGGGATTATCTTCTTTTGAAAAAATGCCTTCTTTTGAAAATGTTAAATGTTTAGAAAAAAATATAGATGAAGATGATTTTTTTTACGAGGAAAGTGTATTTTTTATTTTGTGCGGAATAGTTTATTATGTACTCGGTTCTTATTATAAATATTAAGGAAAATGTGAAAATCTTCCTCTTGATTTGAATAATCTATGTTAATATAGTTTAATGAAATGCTAATTGCCTTTAGAGAGTAATTTTTTATAAGGAATTAAATTCGAAGTGTTTTTTTTAAAGTGTGTATTAAAAGATAGAATTAATGATGTTTATAGGAAAATAAATGAGATAAATGGAGGTATTATAGAGTGGATTTTTCAAGAAGGATTTTTGAATATTTTTTCTGAAGTTTTTTTTATAAATATGGAGGTTTTTTTGAGATTTTGTGATTATTTTTTAGCTTTTAATTTATTTAAAAATTCTTGTTTTAATATTGTTTTGGTATCTTTTGTTTTAAGTTTTCTTGAAAATTGCAAAGAAGAGATTCTTTTATGTAATTCTTATTAAGAAATAAAGGATGTATTTGAAATTAATGGATGTTTTTTATTAAATGTGAATACTTTTGTCGAAAATATACACCTTAATTGTTAAAAAATAAAAGCGAATATTTAAAAATATATCAATTAAATGATTTTTATAGATAATGATTTTAAAATACACTTTTATTCTATTTTTTAAAAATAATAATAATTATAATAGGTTCTTAAAATTGAAGATATTTAATATTTTATTATTTCTTAAAGTAAATAATAAGAATAATAATAAAAAGAATAATATTTTAATAAAAATAATGAAAATATACTTGATGATAATAGTTTAGAAATTCCAAATTAATTTGATTCAGAAACTGAAAGACAAAAATATTAAATATCAAATTAATAAATAATGTAAAATTATTTATAAAAATCGACAGCTTTAGAATAAAAATATAATAATAATAAGACAGGAATTTAAAGAATATATATTTTTTTACATAGACTAAATCTTTTTTGGGCAGAAAGTGCTGAGATTGTACTGGAAATTGTTTATGATAGTTTTTATAGGAATTAAACTAAAATTATTTCGGATAATATTATTTAATTAGATTTATTTTAAGATATAGTTTATTAAGAAAACTATAATTTTATTTAAATAAATATTCTTAATTAAAATAAAAAATGTGTAAAAGAATGTATTATTAATATTTAAGAGTTTTCTAGAGATACTGTTTTGAAAAATAAAGCTTTTTTTAAGGACAATTCATATATAAATATGAGTTGTAGTGAACTAGAGTTTTCTATATTAATAAAAAGTTGCTAAGAGGAACCTTTTGTTTTTATTAATAATTTTTCCATAGATAAAAATGATAATAATGAGATTAATATTCCTGTTAAGGCTTAGTGTTTGTTATATGATATATAAATTAATGTGATGTAGAAATTATTTAATTTTTAAAAAAATTATAATAAAGAGTTTTATTCTTAAGTGATTTCTAAAGAATATACAAACGGAGTCATTTATTAATAGTTTTTATGTAAATTTTAAAGAGAAGATTAATAGAATTTTAGTAATTTTGTTTTTTTTATTATTTCCTAATGTATGATGTTGCATTTAAATATTAATAATAAATTAAGTTTTGTATATGATATACTAAGTGTTTTTAATAAAAATGAAAATTAATTACATTTCCATATTGTGGTTTAGTTTGTTAAATTTCTTTATGATTTGTATTTATTTTATTTACCTTTTCATTAAATTAATGATTTGGTAGAATTTCTGTTTTTTGGGTAATGTAATTATATTATTAAAGCTTAAATCATATGTATTAAAAGTGAAGAAAAAATTAATTTTACTAAAGAAGTTAATGATGTATTTTCAAAATACAGAATTTTTAATTAAGTATTTTTGTTTTGTTTTTATTTAAATATATTTTTATTAAATATAATTAGTTTAAAGAAATATATATAATTGATTAAAATGATAATTTATCAATTTTAAAAGAACATCTTTAAGAAAAGCTTAAGGATAAATAATAAGAATAAGAATTTAGTTTAAAAATAAAATATTATTTTAACAAAAATATTTGCGTTTAATATTATACATTTAATAAAAATTTTAAAGTTATAAAAAAGTTTACTTCTCCTAATTAAATCAGCAAAAACAAAAAAGATATTGAAACTTTATTAAAATTAAATGAAAATAAATTTTCCTTATAAATATAAGATAAAGTAGTATGTAAAAATTGCTTTGTAAAGAAAATTTAAGAACTTCCTTTAATAAAATACCTTCATAATTTTTAAATAAACCTTGAAGAAATGCAAAAAGTATAAAATTGTTTTAAAAACATAACATAAGTTAATTTTAATATCATAATAAGCAATTAACTTGCATTAATAATAAATGTTTAGAATGATAAAAAATAATAATTTTATTAATAAGAAAATATAATAAAATATTTACAGAAGTTAAATTAGGATTTATAAATAGAAATTAAACGCAAAAAGTAAATTATCACTATTGAATAAAAGAATTCTTAATAAATTTAAATTAACTAAAGCCATATTTAACATTCTTTGTAATTAAACTTTTATCTTAGTATGGAAATTAATTTACTTTTTATTTAAAACTTTTTACTTAGTGAAAGTCTTAATTAATTAGATGTTGGACAAACTCATTTATTAGGACTTGATTTTCAAAAAATGTAATTATAAATTTAATTAAACAATTAAATATTATAAAATTATTTAAAATTATCTATTTTTGAAATATCTTAAATGTAAAAAATATAAACATTGAATTTCAAACTTATTTATTCATACGGAAAAATTTAAATTAATAATAATAATATTTAATGTATTTATTTAAATAATAATATTAATGATTTAGATTAAGAGTTTAATTAGTTAGGTAAATGGTACTTTTCCGAGTATCATTTTGATTGGTTTCCTTGTTCTATTATTAGAAAAATTCTTAAAAATAAAAACAAAATTTAATATTTTGTTGTCAAATTTAAAAATAAATAAGATTGTAATATATTTTTATTTAACTATTATTATTTTTTTTAAAAAAAAAATAGAAATTTTTTTGAAAAAATATGATGAAATCTTGAGCATTTCTAAAATAAATTTAAATGAAATTGATAATGGATTCTTAGAAGTAATAAATTAATCTTATTTTTATAATAAATTACTTTATTTTATATTAATTTATTGTTTTTTAATAGAATTATATGTGATTTATAATAATCAGTAAACTATGTATATTTTGATATATTAATCATAAATGTATATTATTTAATAAATAGTTATATATTATTTTATGTTTATATCTGCAATAAAAAAATATAAATTTTGAAATAAATATTATAATATTAATAATTATTAGATAAATGATAATTATAATAAATATTTTTATTTTTAATCCTTAAAATTAATTATATATTATTTATTTCATTATTTTTTAATAAATTTTTTATATTTTATTGTTAATATATATATATATATATATATATATATATATATATTATTTTTTATTTTATATAAAAAATATATTTTGAAATTTTTGATTATTTTATTTTGTTTATGTATTTTTATAACATAATGCTATTTTATTTTATTATTATTTTTATACATTTAATATTTTCATTCTTTTAAAAATATTTACCTAATATGATAAAATAATTAAAAATAATATTCTTTTATTAATCAACTAATATTTATTTTTTATTAGTTTTTTACAATTTTTGAATATTTATACTTTGAATTCTATCATTTTTTTTACAAATAGTATTTATTTAAAATTATCTAAAAAAATATAAACCATTATATTTTTTCATTAATATTTTCCTTAAAAATAAAAATACCAGCTATATAACAAAAAAGAAGACAATTAAATTTGAAGAAAAAGTTATTTTAAAACAAATATATTTTTTAATAATAAAATTAATTAAATTCGGAAAATCGTTATTATTAGATAATTACTATAATTATTATTACTAAAGTATAAAAAATTATTTATTATATATAAAAGTAATAATTATAAATATAAAATATTTATATTTATTAAAAATAAATTTATTTTTAAATAAAATATTATAATTATTTATAGATTTCTTTTTTAAAAATATAATTAAATAATATACATAATTTGTTAAAATTATCTATATATTGGGTTTAAAAAATTACCTTAATCGTATTATATAAAGGTCATTTATATTTACATAAATATTTATATTTTAGCTGTGATTTGTTTCAGAAAAAGATAAATAGAAAAATAATTATTTTTATTATAAAATTTCACCATAGACTTTACATAAAATCTAACATATTTTATAAATTCTAGTAATAAATATTTTTTTTTATAATATATTTCCATTTAGTATTTGATTTATTATATTCAACATATAACAATATATATATTATAATATAAAATTTCATATTTTTATAATAATAAACATTATAAATTTGACACTATAAATTAGAATTTAATACAATATTATTTTTATATTTATCTATTATTTTATTTATTTTTATATATGATTAATTTTATTTTTTTATTAAAATTTATTTAATAAAATATAAATTTTCAATGTAATAAAATTAAAGATATTTTGTAAATAAAATTAATTAAAAAATAATATATATTTATAAATACATAAATTATAATAAATAAAAATCTTTAAATTATATTATATTTAAATATCTTTGATATATTTTTATTTTATATATATTAAAAAATAATTTTTATTACAAACATATTAAAATCTTTGCTTATTAATAAAAATAATTAAATTTTATTATTATAAATTTTTTTTTTTTTTTATTAATATTAAAAATAATAAAATTTTATAAAATTATAATAAAATGCTTATGTTTTTAAAAAGTTTATTAAAAATAATTCTTTTTATTAACCCTATAATAAACTAATACATACAAAATAGTGCAGTAGAAATAATAAAATTTTCTAAAACAAATTATAATAAAGAATAAATATAAATATATCTATATCAAAACTAATAATAATATCGATTAATATTAGACATAAATAGTCCTTATACAATAATATTCGATAAATAATTATATTCTTAAATTTCACATAATAAATTATAAAAATTAAATATTTACAATAAATATCAAAGGTTAAAGATTCTTTAAAAGACTAGTATTTATATAGAAAACTAGCCTCATATATATACTACCGATATATATGTAAGTAAAAAAAACATACTTTTAGGAATTCAATCAAATTAAAATTAATATTAAGGAATTTTAGGAATGGGCTAATAATTAGATTGGTATGGAAAATAAAAAATAATAAAGAATTAAAAAGGTATTCTTTACAATTTATTTTATAAGTCCAATATTTAATAATTAGTTTATTCTCTATACTTTGATAACTTTTAAAAGTCCTATTTAATAATAGGTGGATACAATATTAATTTATTTTATTAAAAATAATTTTAATAGGCTAAAATTTAAATCAATAATAATAATATATGGATTATAAAAATAAAAAATATTTAAATTTATTAAGAAAAACAGAAATTTTAATAAGAAGCTTTAATCTCAACAATTGATAATTTTATAAAAATTAATTAAACTGTTTTTTTATATATTTAAAAATAGTTCGAGTTATCTTAAAATATAACTTTAAGTTTAAACAAAAAGGGATTAGTATTTTTAAGCTATAATTTTTAATATCAAATGAAATAATTACCTCAAATAAATTTGCTTTATGATGATAAATAATATATAAATATTAATGATAAAGTTTATATTTAATAATGTGTTATTATTTCGAATTAAAATATTTTCAAATGTCAAACTAATATAAAAGTTTAAAATGATTTGGGTAATTTTATTATTTTAGGAACGCCTTTTTTACAAAACTATTATACTTTTTATAGCTTAGAAAAAGGATCTATGTATTTTGGATACGGAGAAGTTAACAATAATGTTGTTTTTTATGAATAGCAATTATTTTGGTATTATTTAGTTATTATTATTATTTTCTTAGGCAGTATTTTTTTTATTATCCTTGGAATTTTTTATAAAGAATCTATATTGGAAATTATATTTTTAATTCGAAATTTAGTTAAGTTTATAATATATAGAGATTAAAATGCTAGATTAATGCTTTTAAATATGGAAAGTGTATATAGTTATTGATAAAAATTATCCATATTAAAATTTAAATATTATTAAATGAAGCTATCTATAAATTATATTATCTGTATATTATTTATTAAACTATATATGCTTTCTTATCTTTTTATTTTTATAATATTCTAGTGTTTCATTATTAATATATGTTAAGTTTTTTATTATTATGTCTTTTGCTCTTATTATTTTTTTTTTTAATATTTTTTTTTTTAAAAACTCAATCAAACAAATTGAAAATAGCCTTTTTTTTTTTTTGATTGAGTATAAAAAGATATAAATAAATTATAATATAAAAATTATATTTAAATTCTAATAATAATAATAAAAACAAATTAATATGAAATATAAAGATAAACATTATGTCATTGTTTTTAAAAACCATAAGTTTAATTCATATTTGATAGATGAATTAAATCTTTTATTTTTCCTTGAAGATTTACAAAAGAAAGTTAACCAAACGTTCAGATAGAAGGTGTCATTATATAGCGTATTTTTATTTTACACGTTTAAAAAATTATATTAATTTTGATTTTCCTTTTTTATATAAAAAACATCCATAACACAATTTATGCCTTTTTTTTTAACTTTATTCCATTTATTTTCAAATAGTTTTATATGTTTAAAGGCAATTTTTTTTTTCTTCTTTTTTCTAAAAAAAAACATATTCTTTGCTGCTTTGCTAAAAAAATCATTCAAAATTCCTATTTTTTTATTAAATATAATAAAAGAAATTAATAATTTCTTTTTAATAATATAAAAATGTTTTTTATAATAATAATCATCTTCGTTTATATTTATTCATATTTTTCTTTCTAATTATCATAATATTCACCTTTATAATTATTTCCAAAACCTCATATATACTCTTTTATCATTATAATAATTTTCTTCAAAAAAATACTTTTTTAATCTTTTTTACTACTTTCCTTTACCATTTTTAAAATCTCATCTATAATGTAATCTTTCTTTCTAAAATACTCACATTAATCTTACGGCCTTCTATTTAAATACTAATCAATAAATAAATATCCATTATTAACCTTTTCCTAACCTAATCCATATTTTAAATATAGTTTAAAATCTCATTCAATCACATATCCATTTTCTATATAAGTGGGTTTCTTTCCCATCTACTGGCTTCCTAACTTTCTATTCTCTTACATAACTATAATTTTATAACCTTACCAATAATCATACTCGTTCCATGTTTTTTTGCCATTTAACCAATTTCGTTTATATATTTCCCCCATTTGATCATACATACATTCACTTATCTTCAAATTTTAAATTTACATAATACTCTTCAAAAGTACTTTTGTTTGAAAAAGCTCAAATCCAAGTCCAAACTTATCACCGATTAACTATACACCTTTCATATATTCTTACTTTTAATAATATATCATTATTTCATATTATGATTTTTATTATAAAAATTTATATATAACATTTTTAAATTCTTTAAAATTTTAGAATTCTCCTTCTCCATAATATGTATAAAGATTATTTATATTTTTTTTTATTTTAAATAAAAATATAAACTTGATTATAAATTATTATTATTTAACATATCTTCATTGTTTGTTTTATATAATTTAAAGAAACTATTTACTTATTTTTATAATTAAACTTTTCTAAAAAAATTTAATCAACGTTATTTTTCTTCTTTATTTTGAATTTAAGTTGTCTTTTAATTTACTTAATTTAAGATAATGTAAATTGAATTTAATTAATAGTATTATTTAATATATTTATGTTTTTCTCTTGAAATCTAGAGTTAATTAAGATTTTTATTATATTTTTATTTAATTTAATTAAAAAAGATACATTTTTATAAATGAATTGCTTACTTAAAATTATTATATATTTTTGTTGAAATAATAATAATATTTAATTATGAACAAAACAATATAATATTTATTTTAAAATGCAATAAAATATAATAATAAAAAAAATTAAATGAATAAAGACAAATAGAATTATAAAAAAAAATATAATAATTAAATGATATAATTTTTCATATGTTAATTAAATATTTATTACAATTTTTTAATTTAAATATAGTATAAAATATTATTTTATTTAAAAAAAAAATATTTAAAGAAAAATTTTTTTTATTCATTAATTATTAATATTTTTATTTGTTTAATAAATCAAAAATTATAAACTATATTTAAATAATTTATTATTGCAATTAATAACTTTTATAATATAAAAATATAAAAGTTTTTAACTTTATAAATATTCTAAGATATATTAATAGTATCTAAGTATTACCTTTTTAAAAGCAATATATATTTGTTTTCATAATATTATAAAGCAAAACTAATAATAAACATAATTAAGAATTTAAATATATATTTTTTAAAAAAAATTATATTATATGATATTTAAAAAAAAAAAATTAATTAACAGAATATAATTAATATAATATAAATGGAATAATAAAATATAAAATTTATAGTAAAAGTAATTAAAAAAAGTTTAAATCATAATAGAAAAAAGCTTTCAATAAAAAGAAAGTCAACTGAAGACTCTTTTATCCAAAAAAAAATACCTAAAATTTATTAAAATTCTGTTATATTATTTAGAAAATAATCAAATTCAAATGAAATATTCAGTTTAGATAAAGTATATGATAAAGATTAATAGTAAATTAAAATATAAACTAATTAACTTATAAAATTTAAAATAAAGATTTGAAGAATTATATAAATAAGAGATTCAACCAATAATCAATTGTTTTGTTTAAAAAAATAAAAATGCATGTATATTTTTAGTTGGTTCATAAAAGTAATTATAAAATTTATATATAAAAAATTAGAAAATAATTTTTATTTAAATAAATAAATAAAAATAATGAAATAAAAGATCAAAAAAAAGTTAATTGTTTGCAGATACAAAAGATTTAAATAATGGTTTATTTAGTAAAATATTTTAAGAAATATTTAAATCTGTTTCATAATAAAACTTTTAAAAATTGGATAAGCAAATAAATATATATAAAAATATAATATAATATATAATATAATATAATATAATATAATAATTGCTTTTTGTTAATTTTTATAAATATAGTGTAGCAAGTGTTAATATTAGTTTATATGAAATAAATAATTGCAAAGAAACTATTAAGGACTTAATAAATTTAAACAATTCTTATTATTAAAATACTGAAAGTTAAATTTTACAAAAGGAAATATTTGATTTTTAAGACTATATAGATATAATATAAAAAATAGATCTTAAAAGTTTAAATAATGTAAATAAAAAAAATTATTTTTTTTATATATATGCATAAAAATAAAACTAAATAAAAAAGAAATGCAAAACATAAATATTAAAAATATTTCTAAAAACTAAAACAAATGTAAGTGAATTAAATTTTGTAAACATTGAAATAGCCGAAAAATTAATTCCTTAATAAAGCAAATACTATTAATAATTTTTTACTGAATTAGCAGAGATGTACTAAAATAATAACTAAATTTAAGACCAAAGTTTAAAAATTTCAAATAATTTAATATTAACATAATGTCTTAAAAATGTTTGTAATTAGAATTCTTTTATTTTATGTATAAATTCTATTATAAGTCATTCTAAAGAATATTTATCTAATTTAGCATCTTTGAAATTATAAAATAATATGAAAAGAACTTTTCATGATATATTTAATATTCATAAATAAAGAAATTCTTATTTAAATAGTTTAAATAATTTAACTTTTAATTTTAATCCTTCATAATGTCATTAATAATCAAGTTTATAATAAATATTAATGAAATCAAATGATTAATAAATATATTAAAATAATTTTAGTTAATAATAAAGCTTTAAAAGTAATTAAGAAGTAGAAAAGCTTAATTTAAAATTAAGAAATGTGGATTAGTCTATTACTTACCCTCCTTAATAGAATTCGATTTTTTTTAATGGGTGGTTAAGGAAAAAAAATATTAATGTGAAACAAATTTCGGAAGAAATAAAAAATAATACGAACATTGATGAATTAAATAAATTAATTTTAATTGCTAAAGTTGATGATATTAAATATAAACTAAGTAATCTTAGTGAAAGTAAAATATTTTTTTTTGTATAAAAAAAAAAAATAATATAAAAAAAAGTTATTAATTTTAGTGCTAGAAGTCTTCCTAATATAGAAAGTATATATAATAAAAAAAAAACTGTAAGCATAAATTCTACTAAACTAAATAAAAGTGATGGAATAGAGTATTTCCAAACACCTTAACTTAGTCTCTAAAACTCAAAAAAGAAATAAGTAATAAGTAAAAAAGTTATTCCAATTCATTAGAATTTAAAAAAATCTTAAAATAGTTCAGTAAGAAAAATTATTTAAAAAAAAAAAAAAAACATTCTTAATAGTTAAAAAGTGTAATTTAATGTGCAATTAAAAGTGCTTCTAGTATTAAAACCCCAAGAACACCAAGTAAAAGTATGAGTTTAATACTTCCAATATCATAAAATTAATCATATAGAAGTAATGGACAGAAAAAATAAACGAAAAGTCGAATTGCAGTTAAAAATAATAAAAATTAGAAAGGTTCAAAAAAAAATTCTGCGACTAAATCTAAGTAAATGAGTAATAGGAAAGAAAATTTAAGCATCAAATCTAGTGGTTATATCCCAAATCATACTAAATATTAAGATTATTAGTAAAATTAATAAATAAAATAAAAATCAGTTAAGTTTTTGATTTCAGATAATTCACATAATAATTTAGTCTAAAATACAGATAAAAGAAATGATTCTTTATCTTAATAATCTATACTTTCAAAAAAATCAGTTATTTCTTAGTCTTCTCATTCTAGTAAGAAATAATAATAAATTATAAATAATAGATAAAAATCACTTTCTACAAGTAACCAGCAATATGGTAATAATAGTGTGTCTTATTCTAATAAATTAAATAATAGTTCTTTTAGTGATTAAAAGAAAAAAATTAATAATTAAAAATAATACGTAACTAAGAAAAAAAGTAAATCGAAAAATTCCAAAAGTAATAACAGTTTTAGTAGTGGAAATAAATCTTTAAACAATAGTAAGTAATTAAAAAAAAGCATACAAAAACAACTAAAGGTTGCAAGAGAATTTTTAAGAAGTTCATCTTCAGATGAATCTGATTATTAAAATAATAATAATTAAGTTTTTTAAAAAATAAATTTAAGATAATCACATAAATTTTAAAATAAAGTGAAACAATTTAATTTAAGTTTTGAAAAAGAATAAATATTTTTGTTGTCTTAATAGGATAAAATTAATTCAGTAGAATTATTTAAAAATTATCATAAGTTATTGTTAAGATCAAATGACATTTCTAAACTTTTGGAATAATAAGTTAGTATTAATGAAGAATTATAGTAAGAAGTTTTAAATTAGGATTAAAAGTTTAATTAGTTAAAGTCTAAATATTTGTTGAAAAAAAAAGAAAAAAATAAACTTAAAATTGAGTTGGGGAATAAATATAGAGAAATGGAAAAATTCGAACAAAATTAATTCGAAAACGCTACCAAGATTATAAATTTAAATAAAAAAATCTAAAATCATTAAATTGAAATTGACAAATAAAATAAACTCTTAAAAAATAAGGAACAATAATAAGAATTACTTAATTAAAATCATAATTTTAAAATGAATGAAATAATAGAAAATAATGAAAATCTTAAATTTTAAATTAATAATTTAAAAGATTAAATTAATAAAAATGAGATTAAAGAAAATTAATTAATTTAAGAAATACATTTTAATTAAATTTAATATGAAAATGAATTAAAGTATTTTATTTATTTATTTATTTATTTATTTTTTTAAAAAAAGAAATAAAACAGAAATATTTGAAAAATAATTAAGTTAAAGTTAAGCTGCTTTAAAATAATTTTAAGTTTAAAAAATTATGGAAATATAGGCTAATGATAAAACTAAATTACAAATATAAAGCTAATTAGAAAACTTTTAACTTTAAAACAATAATTTATAGAAAAAAATAGAAAGTTATTCTAAGCTTTCTAAATAAAATGAATAAATTACAAATTAATTAAGAAATGAAAGAGATACTCTTTAAGATAAGATAGATGAATTAGAAGCTTAAAATTAATAATTAAAAATGGAAATTAATATATATTAACATAAATAATAAATACAAGAGAAAAAATTAAATGAAAAAGTAAATAAAAATATTACTTAAAAAAATATATATAATTAATATAAAGTTTGAAAATTTTGATAATTTTTAAAAAATTATTAAATTAATAAAAGTGAAAGAATATAAGAAATTATAAGCTAAAAGTATAAAGAAAATAAAATTTAAAATGAAGATCTATAAGTTTAGGTATAAAAAGTAGAAACAAGACAAAAATAATAATAAACATCTTAATCAACCCATAGATTAGATAAAGCAAATTAATAAGAAATAATTAACTCTAAAAATGTTATTCCGTTATCGGAGAATTTTTATAATTCATTAATAAATTTAGAAAATATTTAATAGAATTTGATTTTACATTAAAAAAGAAATTCAAATTTAAATATTTAAAAAAATGTTAATACTGAAAAAAATTTGGTATTTTTAATTTTTTTTTTTTTTTTTTAATTTATTTATATACAATTAGCCTAAAGAAAAAACTATTAATATCTGTAAAACTAAAAAATAAAAATAAAATTTAGACATAAAAAAAAACTCTTGTAAAAGTAATTTGGATTAATAATTTATTTTAACTACTAGAAATGGTAATATATAACTTCATAAAAAAGGAAGTAATACTATTTATTCATCGAAAACTTTAATTTTTGTATATATATATTTATATTTATATTTTTTATTAAATTTAAAAGAATAAACAAAAGTGAATATGAATTAAAATGATAAATACTAATATAAAAAATCAGTTCATTATTAGTTATATATAATTCATTTTATCAAATAAATTAAAAATAATATATATATATATATATACTATATATATATATATGTATATATATATATATATATATATATATTTTTTTTTTTTGTTATATTATTTTTTATTATAGAAATAACATTTATATTGTAAATTATTTATATATATAAAAAAATTTTATATTCATTTTAATTTAAACAAAAAAATGAATAATTAATGCGATTTTAACATAAATAATATATAAAATTAGAATAACGATACATATGTATTTAGCTAAATAGAAAATTAGTAAACGCTTTTTGATGAAAATTAATAAAAAGAATATTATTAATCTACTAATTGTATTTTAGAAGAACAATAGAATCATGAAATTATAATAATTTAAGAATAAAAGCATTAGAGAAATTTCGGAAATAATCATGTCTTTTTATTTTAATAAAATGAACCTAAATATACAATTGGTCCTTAATGTAAATACAAGATTTTTAATTTGTTTTAATATTAATATTTTCTTTTATTATTATTTTACAAAAAAATAAAAAATAAGGGTCTTAATTTTTATTTACTTTTATTGGATTAATTATTTTTGATTTATTCTTAATTTAAAATTCTTTTAGAAGATACTCTTTTAGTTATAAATTAATATTAATATTTAATTAATAAGTTATATGTTAACAGCAATAATAAATCCAGGAATAGCATCTTAAGAATATTAAATAGATGATGAAGATTAAAAAAGCAAATAGTATAATTTTTTTTTTAAATTATAAATATAAAAATTAAGTTAAAAAAATTAAGTTATTGTAAAAAGTGTTAAATTAAATAAAATTAAAATATAAGGCATTGTAATAATTGTAATGTTTGTATTAAAGGATATAATCATCATTGCCCATGGGTTGGAAAATGTATAGGTTAAGGAAACATTTAGTAATTTTATTTATTATTATTTTCAACTTTTTGTTAAATAATTTATGTTTTTAAACTTTAATTTTGAAATATAATTATAAATATTAATATAAATAAATAAAAATGAGTATATTTATGTATAAATGTATAAATAAAAAAAAAATTGATTAATATATATAAGTAATTATATTTATATGTAAAATAAATTATATATATATATATATAAATATTTAAATAAATATATAAACATTTATTTAAATTTATATATTTTATTAATTTTTTTTTATATATTTTTTTAAAATAAAATATTATTTATTTTTATAAAATTAGTATTTTTATATATCTTTATTTATTTTTTATTTATTATATATTTTTTTTTTATTTATAAAAATAAATTTATAAATTATATATATATAATATTTAAAATAAACTTTTAATTTTTAATTTTTATTTTTTGTTTTTTTTATAATTTAAAATTTAGATAATAATGGATTCTTTTTTTAATTCAACATTATAAATGAAAAAAATAATAAAAAAAAATAAAAAAATACTATAATTGTAAATATATATATTATCTTCTTCTTCTTTAATATTAATAAAGAAATATCATATTACTTATTTTATTCAATTTCCAAGTAAACGATATTCAGGAACTTCTCTTTTGTTATAAGAATCATCAAAATTTCCTTCAGAAACAGCATCAACTCTATCTTTAAAGTCATCTTCATTACTTTAGACTTTTTAATTATAGATAGCTAAGACTTCTTCAAGTAATTAAATTTCTTCTAATAATGCTGCTCTTTTGCTGTTGTATTCTGATATTTTTTTCTTTAAATATTCTTCAGAATCACTAATTAATTTTTCTTATTAGGATATTTATTCTCTGCATTTTTTTGAATTTTAAGTGTATTATTCAACTAATCTTACTAATTTTGCTTCTTAAGTAATAGCAGCTTCAAGTGATTTAGCAAGTTCCTTGTTTTCTTTTTCGACTTAGGCTTAAAATTCGGCTAAATGCATGGCAGAATTAATTTCGTCTTATTAAGCTTAACTTTTATTTTCTTTAATTTTAGCTTCGAACTTGTCCAATAAATCTAATAATTATCTCTTGTATCCGGCCCATGTTTATCTTTCTCCATTAACAAACCCTTCTAAACTAAGATCATCTTTATTATTATCAATATGTTTGTTGCCAATTTGCTCAGCTTTTTAATTTTAAATAATTAAATATTTAGCAAATATGATTATACATATATATTATAAATATATATTTTATATGTAATTTTACCATTTCTTCCTTTTTCAGTATAATCTTATTTAATATCATATAATGGATCATTAACATATTATTATAATAATTATAATCCATTAGTATCGTGTTATTCATATAATTAGAAAAGTACATTGATTTTTTACATCAAGAGCTTTTTTTCTATAAGCGAAAAGTTATCTTTATTTTATATTTAAATTCTTAAAAATTCGATTAATCTTAAAGCTAGGTTGTAATTTTTCATATCTTTTATGAAACTTGCATTTTATTAACATCTTGCTTAGTTAAGAGAATCTAATCTATTTAAGTTATCAACCATTCTCTATTTAAGGTATTCAATATAATCTCTAGTAGTTTATAATTTATCTTCATAGTCCTTTAATTATGCTTCTTCACTTTTACAATGAACAATACTTTAAGCTAGGACATCATTTTAGTTTTATATGTCCTTTTCTAATAAGGGTTTGTTTGTTTCCTTGTCTTTATCTAAATCATTCAAGTTTGAATGTACGTCATTAAGTAATTCTTAAAGTAACTCGGTTGCTCTATTAACATTGTCTTTGGTTTCGAAAGCTTATTCAGAACTTCTGTCAGCTCTTACAATAAATATGCATAAAACTAAAAATAAGCAAAGTAATTATTTATTCATGTTTTTTTTTTTTTCGATTATATTCCTTTTTTTTTATAATAATTTTTTTTTTTTTTGTTATTTTTTATTTATTATTTTTTTTTCTTTTTTTATTACTTTTTGACTTATTTATTTTTCTTTGTTTTAGTTACTTTATATTATGTTTATAAAAAAAAAATATTAATTATTTTATATATGTTTTTCTTTATATTTTACTTTTTTTTTATTTTGTTTAAATTTTATTTTTTTCTTAATATTAAAAAACATTATTTCCGTTTTAGATTATTTTTTTCCTTTGTTTTTTAAGCGTTTTTGTAAAAGTATATATTTAATCAAAAACGAATATTTTTAATTTATCTTCTTTTATAATATACAAATAAATAAATTATTATCAACAATACATAATCTAAGAATAAAGCATAAATATAATTTTTTATATAATTAAATATAAATATAATAATAAATTTTCTGTTTTGAGTTTTTTATTTTAATTTTTTTTAAAATAAAACATATTTAAATAAAATTTTCTGCATTTATTGTTATAAAAACTAAATAGAATTTAGATGATTATTAGATTTAAAATTAATATTTTTATTAATTTAAAAAAATAAATAATAAAATTAATAAATTTTAAAAAATAAAATCATAAATAATATATTTAACAAAGAATTTTTATAATTAGAGTATTTTTTATATATTAAGATTTCAAAAAAAAAAAAAATTAAAATTCTATGAAATGAAAAAACATAACAATTTTCATGAAATTCATTTGAAGTAGATTTATTAATTACAATTTAAAATGAATTTATTCTTTAAATTAGTATAGTATTAGACAATATAATAAATAAATTAAATATGCTAATTTTGTAATATAAAAAAATAGATAATTAGGTTATTATTAAACTGAAATATTTAACTATATACATTTCGATATTATTAATTTAAATAAAACAAAATAAAATAATATATTAATTGTAAAAAAAAAAATACTCTACAAATTGAATAAAAAAATCCATCAAAATTTTTCGAACTTAAAAATTAAAAAGATTTATTAAAATAAAAATAATTATATAATTTTGAATATAGATAAAATTATATTTAAATAAAATTTTATTATTTTTCTTATTTTAATTTTATCATCCATCTTCTTCTGTGAATTCTTAATCAATCTATAAAAATAAAATAACAACAATATTATTTTATATATAATTTAAAAAATTACAATATTTTTGTTAGAATTATTAAATATATGCTACATAACAGATTTTTAATTTGAGATATTAAAAAGATATTATTTTTTAAAATCTGGATAATGATAAAGTAATATTTCTTCATAAACCAAATCTATTTTTATTTTATTTTTATTAACAAAAAATTAAAATAAAAAAAACCTTTATATTATTGTCTTGTTAAATTAGGATATGATTCAAACTCAAATTCTAAGAAAGGTACCTATTATCTTGATGGTTCGTCATCAGGTAAATGTAAATCAGCTAAATAAGGATGTTATAGAGCTTATTCGACAGTAATTCTTTATTAAAAGTCAAAAGTAAGCATTCTATCAATTAAATCAAGAGCATCTTTTGGAGCTCTAGGGAACAATCTATCTAATGGTTTTTTTGGTCTTTTTGGCAATTCTTTGATAAATTTTCTATATTCATCATATGGAATCATTGCAATTTCCTAAGGTGAAGGAGTACCTATTAAATCGAAAATTCTCATTAATTAATCTGAAGAGCTTGATCCAGGAAGTAGAGGTTTTCTTTTTATTAACTCAGCCAAAATAATACCAACAGACCATACATCCACTTTTTATTTAATATATTTTTATTAAAAAGTTTTTATTACTTGCTGCTGTATAGTCAGTCCATGAAAGTAATAATTCAGGGGGTCTATACCAACGGGTAGTTACATAATCTGTTAAATCATTTGCTTTGGATTCAGGTATTGCCCTTGCTAAACCAAAATCACATATTTTTAAATCACAATTTGAGTTTACTAATAAATTTCTTGGTTTCTATTTTATTTTAAATGAATTTTTATTTTTTTATTTTTTTTACTAAATCTCTGTGTATAACTCCTCCTGAATGAACATATTTTAAACCTCTTAAAATTTGATAAATGAAAAATTTGATATGATCAGCTGTTAATACTTATTCAGATTTTATTATTTATTGTAAATCTGTTTCCATTAATTCAGATACACAATATCTTTTAATTATATTTTTTTTATATATAGTAAAATAAAAATATTTACATATCATTAAATTCTTCTCTTGATTTAGGTAATAAAATACTATCTAAGCCTATTACCTATATAATTTAAAATAAATATATATTTTTATTTTTTTACATTTTCATGATTTAGTAATCTCAGTAATTTAAGTTCACGTAATGTTCTTTTAGTATATATTCTTTCTTCAAAAGCCTTTTCAATTTTTTTTATTGCTACACTTTTCTTTTTGTTTTCTGCTTAATCTACAGCTGCAACGACAACTCCATAAGCTCCTTATCCAACTTTATTCATAATATAAATATAACAAAAAAAAATTAGGTTGAATACTTATTTATATTACTTTTTTCTAATATTTTATATCTTTCATCTATGTTAAAATTAGTTCCATGAATTTAAGATTACTTTAAAGTCTTTTTAGCCCTGTATTTACTATAATATTCTACAACATCTCTCGCTATGGAATTTTGTATATTGGTGTTATTATTCATTTTTGTTGTTTTTTTTTAAAAAATTATTTATATTATATGTGTTTCTTATTTATTTATTTTTATGATGAAATGATATTTATAATTTAAAAGCATATAAAAATATATATATATAAAAATAATATAAATAAAAATTATCTATATGTAGATTATATAAAGATTAAAAAATCTAAATTTTAAAATTATATATTAAATAATTCAATCCTTTTATAATTAATTAATATTTTTCATATAAATATAATAAATCTATCTTTTTATAAATACTATTAATTTTATTTTTTTGATATAATTAATAAATAATTAAAATTTATTTTTTTAATTAAAGTATACCTAATTAGAAATAATTTTATTTTATTTATGTTTTTCTAAAAAAAAAAAAAAAAAAAAAAAAAAGTTAAACAATTGAAAAATAAACTATTATAATTAATTAATGTTGATAAAATTTTCAGACTTACTTTATTAAGGATTTAAATGATTGAAATATATTATTAAATATATAATAATAAAAAATAGCTTAAGAATAATATAATGAAAATTACTTAACAAGTTTTATTTGATTTTTAGTATGATTTTTTCATTTTCATGTAATTAATTTCTTTTATTAATTTTTGAAATATTACAATTCAGATAAAAGTAAATTAGATTTAAATATTGAAATATTATATTAATTATTTAAATTTAATGTATTAGATTCAATTTATGTTAATTAAAAAGATTGTGGAATATTGTTGTTAAAAAATTATAATTATTAATATCGAAAAAGACTTAAATAGATTAATAAAAATAAATAAACTATTATTTGTTTTTATTAATAAACAATATTTACTTGAATTAATAAGTATTATGAATTATTTTTTGTTAATTTTTATATTATATTTTTTTTTAAAAAAAAAAGGTATGACGATAAGATTATTTTTTTAATTTTTTAAGTATTTTGATACCAAAAAAAAAGTTGAAGTAATTTTATAATGGCCTTTTTTTTTTACTTAATTTTTTAAAAATTAAAGAAAATATAAAACACTAAATAGTAAAATATGTATAATTTAATTATTAATTTTTGAGATTCTTTTTCTAATAAGTTTGCTTAATTATTAGGAGCTTAAGTTAATATTGTTTTTATTCATTAAATTTAATTCATGATTTTTTTGTGATAATTAAACTAAAATAATGCTGATAATAATATAATTATATATTATTTAACTGAAGTTTTTGTAATTTATTTTATTTCTATTTTATAATCTATTTAAAATAGAACTGATTAATATTTTATTAACATTTTTTAAAATAAAAATATTATTAAAATTGAATTATTAGAATTCGATTAAATGAAATCACTGGAGATTTTAGTTTATTTTTAAATTATTATATATTTGATTATTATTTTGTAATAAGTTCTTTAATTTATCTATTTGTATAATGTAATAAAAAAAAGCAAACTTATGTATAATAAATATAATTTTTTTAAAAAACAATTTATAATTAAAAAAAAAATGCTTATATATTTAATTATATAAAATAAAATTAATTAAATATTATATTTTTTTATTTTTATTTTAATTAAAAAAAAAAATACACATATACAAATATTGAAATGCGGTAAAACAATAGTAATGATTTTGATAAAATTAAAATAAATTCATTTACAATTCTTATAATAGAAGGTATTTAGGCATTTTTTTATGACCTTTATATTTCTTCACCAAAATATATAGATTATCATGTTGAAGAATGCGAATATTTATGGTGGTGGTCATTTTCAACATTAATGGCTATATTTAGTTCAATTATATTTTGTTGTTTAAATATTATTGCTGCATATTTTAAAAGGGAAAAACTTGTTAAGTTTTTATCTATGATGACAGGATTTTGTTAATTGGCAATTTTAGTTACTTTTTGTGGAAATTGGTTTTATTTAGATTAATAATGTGGTTAATTATATAAATTAAATAGAATTTTTTTCATAATTATGGTTTCTATTATAAGTATTGCTATTATGTTATCACTTATTAAATTTATAAGCAGTAAATTTAGAAGATGAATTTTTTTGAGATTTTATTTAATTTTTTTTTTTTTTTTTTTTAAAAAAAAAAAATTAAAATTAAATTTTAAACAATAATTTTTATAAAATAAATTATAATAAAATTTCTTGTAAATTAATTATAAAAATTAATGTCTTTTATTTTATTTTTATTTTTTTCGAGGGGGTTGGCTTTTTGATTTTAAGGTAATTTTTTATAAATAAAAATATTAAAAGCAATATACTTTGCTATTATAATTTATTTTTTATATATGGACTTTATTAATTATTTATAATTTAAACTTTTATATATTATTTAATCATTTTTTATTAATTTTAGTATTTATATTGCATTTATATGTTGCTTTATTTAATTAAACTTTATTTTTCTATTTTTAATCTTTGAAAGCAGAATTTTTCATTTGATCTTCTTCCTTTAACTTATTTTAAATGTTCTATAAATAGGTATAATTAAACTTTTTAATAAATAATAAAATTTAAAAAATATAATACTATAAAAATATTACTTAATTTTAATCTAAATAAGTGTAGTTTCTAATTTATTATAAATTATTTTCCGAAATATAATTTTTTTATATATCTATCTATTAATAAATATAAATTAAAGTTCTAATATAAATGAAAATTAAAAAATATTTACATTTAATTTATTTACTTATCTTTTATTTTAACTTGAATTTAATTATTCTTTTTTTTTATTTTATCTTTATAGACAATATTCATGTTAAAAGTAGTTTCTTTAATTCTCTTTTTAATTTTAATGTCCGTAATTTTATATTAATTATTTAATTTATTAAATCAAATTATTCTTTTAAAGACTTTATTTTTAACTTTTTTTATTATTTTCATTATTTTCTTAATCTTTTTTAGAACTTATAACAGGAGTATTAAAATCTAATTAAATATTAATTTCTTTTTATGAAAGTTATTATAATTCTTTTTATTAATTTTATTATTATTTATTGTTGTCCAATATATGCATTATTTTTAGGACTTCAAAATCTTTTTTCCAGTAAGATTAATTAAGATTTGGCTTGCTTTCTGCTTATGAAAAATAACTTTAAGATCTATTCAATTGTTATTATATTTATTCGCAATGTTTTTCAACTTATAACATTAAAAATGAACTTTTTCGTGAATTATTACTCTATAGAGATAATGAGTTTCTTTAATTAATATTTTAACTATTTTAATCAGAATCTGTAATATATTCAGTTTTATTTATTTAATATAATTATTATTATTTAATTAATTTATCCTTAACTGGAATTTCTATATTAATTTGTCTTTTTTCATTTTCTTATTTAAGTTTATTATATATACTCTTGATATTATTTTCTAAGAGAGTAATTTCTTATTATAGAGATTAATTCATAGTTTAAGAACGATATTTAAGATAATTTATTTATAAATTTATTTATTCTAAACATTTAAAATCATCATTATTTTTAATTAAAATTTATTGACCATTATTTTAATTTTATAATATTTCTTCTTATGAATGTTAATTTTTAAAAATGATATTATCAATTTATTTTTGAAAATTATGTACATTAATATTATTATTATTATTATTATTCTAATTTATTTATGTTTTATTATCATTATCTTTATTATTTATATTGTTATCAAAGCTTTTTATTTTCTAATTGCTTTATGAATTATTTGTATTATTGGTTGTCTGCTTTATTTTTTCCAAACTTTAATAGTTTTATTAATTAATATTCTTATCATTAATAAATACTTCTTCTTTATTTTAATTTTCAATATTGCTATTAATAAAATTTTAATTTATTTTTATTTCTTATAAAATATCATTATTATTTAATGTTTTTATTAAATTAAATTAATATTATTATATTCTATATTAAAAAATTTAAATATCGTTTTCACAAATAGTTTATTTTACATTACTTTTTTTTGATATTTAATTTTATTATTAACTTTAATTATTTTAAACATTTTTCTTATCTGAATTTAGATATTAAAAGTTATCACTTTTCAATTTTTCATTAGAACTATTCTCATGCTAGTATATTTAATTGATTTCATTTAATTATCGTATTTTATTTGGGCTATTAATAATTGAAAATGTTTCTTTTAATGATGTATTATCATTAATTCTTTATGTATATTAAATTTAACTTTAAGAAAATTTTTAATCAATAATTTTTAGATCTTAAAAACATGGTATTTTTTAATTATTTATCATATTTAAAGAACTTCCACTTTAATATTAATTATTTAAAGAATTTATATTTTAACTTAATTAATAATTGTTAAAAATTTATTTATTTAGTTATTAAAACTAATTCTATTATTTTTAAAGTTAATTATAACTACTTAATCCTTTTTTTAGCTTCTTGAACTTTTTTTTAATAATTTCACTAATATTAAAATTCTCTTATATTCCTTTTGTGCTTTAAATTTCCAAACTAAAATTTTGATTAAATTTATTTCTGCTATTTATAGTTAAGCTTTTTATTTTGTTAATAGGATTAAATACATTTTCTTAATTTATTTCAGGGCATATTCTATAATTATTATTTCTTTAAATTTCTATATTTAAAGTTTAGTTTAGTGTTTATTTAAAGTTTATATTTTTTTATGAATAATTTTGTGGCTTTAATTTAAGACTTAATCCTATATTTTATTTCTAATTCATTTTTTTTATTTATTTAGAAGAATTTTAATTTAGACTATAACTTTATGTATTTATTCTATTTAAAGACTTTTAATTATCAAATTAGAAACTTCTTAAAAACAAAGATTGGGAGTCTTATAAAGATAAATTAATGTTTTACTATGTTTTAAACTTTGCTCTTGTTGATTAATTATAATTTTTAGGTAATTAAGATTATTATTATTATTATTCAAAAAAAATATTTTAGCTCTTTTCTTTGATTTTTTATTCTAATAATTAATTTACTCTTAAATCTTCTTATGAATTATTCTACTAGTATTCTAATTAGTTTTAAAATGTATTATTATTATTAGGGCTTTTATTTAAATTTTATTTTAGTTCTTTTTTTTCTTAAGATACTTAAATATTATTTCTTTTTAAATTATTTTCTTCACAATTTAATTATAAAACTGAATCACTTAAACTTTATCTTGTTTAAAATGTGTTTTATATATTATTTTTATTACTAGAGGAAACTATTTCATCATTATTAGTAAATAATTTTAATACTGCTAAATGATTTATTTATGATAAATTATTATCTTCTTATTATGTTTGTAAATTTTCTGTATCGTTTTCAATATATATTTATTAAATACCTTTTTATGAAAAACTATTATTCATATTTTTTATATTATATGGCTTTAATAAATATATATATATATTTATCTTTTTTATTTGTTATATTTTTAATAGTGTGAAATTTGAATGTTAATAAAAAAAAATTTATTAAAAATTTTTAACTAATTTTTTAATTTAAATGTTTTTTTATATATTAACTGCTTTATTTATTAATGTAAATAATTAATTTATAAAAAAAGAATACAATTATATATATTAATATTTAAGTCTTGGTCAAATGAATAAACCTTACATTATTAAAATTTTATATTTAAAATAATTTATAATACTAAATTTTATTAATATTAATTAATATATTTTATTATAAAATTTAAATCAAATTCTTTATAGTATTTACAATAAATATTAAATATTAATAGTATATAAATTATTTCATTTTTTAATTTATATTTTCATTGACTATAATTACTTACTTTATTAATAAAACTGTTTTAAATAATATTATTATTAATATTAAAAACATTTTGTGTATTTTTATTATTAATATATTATTATTAAGCTGAATTACTCCTATTACTATTATCATAATATGAATTATTTGTAGAAGAAACAGTCCCAGACTTATTTTATATATTTTATTTATCATTTTAAACTTCTCCAAAATTATATCCAGCAAATAAATCTATTTAATAAATTTTTAAAATATATATTAAATAAGTTAGTTTATAATACTTTAAACAGATTTTCTTTTTAATAGAATTTTATTTTATTAAATTAGATCTTCATTTGACTCTCTATCATCTAAGGATATTTACTATCTATAATCGAAATTATCTTCAATAGACTATATTTATTTAATTAAAAAAAGAAATAATAATTATAATAAAATAAATTTAAAAATTGCATATAAATATATTACTATAGGTACAAAAGGTGATTATAATTCTTTATTTAATAATTTTTACCAAAGAAAGTTTTTTAACCATGGATGATTCTTAACTTCTTCAGGTCCATTTATACCAAGTCTTTTAGAAGGTTTTCTTTCAATGAGCTTTGTATATATATATATATATATATATATATATATATATATATATATATATATATATATATATATATATATATATATATATATATTATTATATTTTTTTTTTTAAGTTATCTTATTTCATAATTTTTTAATATAATTTTATTATATTGCCCTTATAATTTTTTTTACTCTTTTATATTTTGTTAAGTATAATTTTTTTAATTAATATATACAAAAAATTCAAAAAGATTTTTTTATATTATATATTTTTTGTAATATTAATAATTATAATATAAAATTACTCTATTAATAAAATCTGCAGCTTCTAAAGACCAGTTATCGGGTATTTCTTATCTTTTAATTTACATTTATTTAGATAATATTTAATCTCTTATTTCTTTTCTACTTCTTCCATAGTATGGTCTTCTTCCTAACATAAATTCATATCCTATTACTCCTACAGCAAAATAATCAACTTCAATTCCATGATTTTATCTACACATAACCTCTGGAGCCATATATCCTGGCGTACCTGATGTATCTTGTGAATTTTCTGCTTTCCATACCCTTGCAATTCCTAAATCTGTAACTCCTACGTAGCCTTATTCATCCAATACTAGATTTTCAGGTTTTATATCTCTATGTATTATATTATTTTAATGTAGATATTCTAAACATAAAACCATACAAGCTATAAAAAATTCTTTTTTTTTTTTTTTAAAAAAAAAAAAAATATTAAAAAAAAAAAAAAAACATAATTTTACTTGTTTATGTTTCTGAAAATCTTCTATGTTTTCCTATATGAAATCTTAAATCTCCTCCTGTTAAAAGATCCATTAATAAATATAAATTATCTTTATCTTAAAATGCTATATTCATATTTACTAAAAATCTATTGTTTAAATTAATTGATTTTATATATTTATTAATTTTATATTACGGAAATTTTAATTAACTTAATAATTATTTTTCATTCATAACTGAACTAATACTTCTTTTGCTAATTATTCTATTTAATTGTTTATTTTATTTTTATAAATTTTTTATTTTACTTTGCTTTTGACATTTCTTTCATTGCATAGATTTTTTTTGTCTTTTTGTGTTCAACTTTCCAAACCTTTTTTTTAACATAAGAAAAAAAAAAACAAAAAATTGAATTTTTTTTATAATAAAATTTACTTTTCCAAAACCTCCTTTTCCAATAACATAATGGAAAATAAAATTATTTTTGGTTACATTTTAAAAGTTATTATCAACTACTTAATTTAATGAATTATTTATTAGTAGTTCTTAAGTATATTCGTTTTATTATATTTATTAAGCAATTTTATTTTAAATTTAATCTTTTGCTTAAAAACTATTAAGGAATACATAATTTAAAAAAGGGGTGTTTTTATACTTTTCTATTAGATATTAATTTTCCTAAAAATAAAATAAAATAAAAATATTTATAAAAATATGCATATTTAAAGTACTTAATATTGTTATCTTTAAGTTATTGGCAATTACTAATTTAATTTAATTTATAAACTATTTTCTCTATATGAAATTGGTATTTATAATTCGTTAGACTTTTAATTTTTAGAGTTACTTCTAATTTTACTAATATTTTAATTATTACAAGGCTGATAATAAGAATTTTGTTATAAATTTATAGAATCTAATTATTTTTACAATTTGAATTAAATAGGCTCTTATTATTTTTTTATTTAAATTAATTTTTACTAGTTTTATTATTATTAAGATATCTAATTTTTATTGTATACGAAACTTTTATTTTTACTATTATAGATATTTTAATTAATTATATTACTATCATTTTTATTTATACTTTTGCTTTTTTCTTTTTATGATAAGTTTTTCTAAGTGTTTTATTATTTAAGAAATACATAGTCTGGGGAATAATTTATTATTTACATTTTTTATTTATAAATACTTTAGTTTTAGTCTAAAGCAATATTTTATTATTATATTTAATATGGCTTTTTTAATAATATTGAATATTAATTATTTTTACTTTTCATGTTATTAATATTTATATAGCTATTACTATTATTGTTATTTTTATTTTCATTTAATATACTATTATTGTTAGATTATATTTTCTTTTTATTTTAGGAAGAGTTTTTTTAATTTATAGATATAAATTAAGGAAATTTTATATTTGATGGCTTAGATTAATTAATATTAACATTTATGTTATTTGGTCTTTATATTTAAATTTAATTATTATCATAATATTTTGAACTATATATATCTTTTAAGTTTTTTTTTACTTACATATTTAATTTATTTTTATTTCTAATAATTATTGTTATTTATTATAGAAATTATTTGTTTTTTTATTTATTATAAAAACAAATAATTTTAATTTAATAAATTTATAATAAATAATGAAAATTAAGTATTTAATAATTTTGGTAATATATTTTAATTTTTTCTTTTATTCAAATTTCATAAATAAAAATAAATAAAAATATATATAATAATAAATAAAAATAAAAATATATATAATTAAAATAAACATATATGAATAAATATACATATATATATATAAATAAATAAATATTTATTTAATATAAAAGATAAATATAAATATATTTTTATATATATATTCAATTTAAATTTAAATATATAATAATAGAAAATCTTATATAAAATTAATTTTTATATATTTTATTTTATTTTAATAATATATATTAAATAAATAATTATATTTAAACTTTTAATTATTTTTATTTATAGTTTTATTTTTTTATTTACATAAATATTTTAAATTTTATTTAAAATATAAATTATATTTTATATTAATATAAAAATAAAAATAAAAAGAAAAACGATAATTAAATAAATATTTTATTTTAAATAAACAAATAAACAATATTTCTTTTTTTATCATTTTAGTAATATAATTTTTAAAAATATTTTTTATCATTAAGTAATTCTTTTTATGATAATATTTTATTATTTCAATTTTTTAAAATAGTATTAATTCAAATTTTTTAACTAATATAAGATATAATAATTATTTAATAAATTAGGAAAATATCCTTAAATGATAAATTAACAAAAATATAAATGATCATAAATTAATAAAAACCTCAACATCATACAATACAAATTTGAAAATTTTTAAATTAAAAATACATATTATTAATTTGTCTTTCTAATGAAAACACTTTTAATAAAAGATTTCTACAATTATAAAATTTTTAACTTATAGGGTTTATATTTGGTTAAAATAAACTTTAATTTACACAAAAAATAACTAAAAACAATATTATTAAAATAAGAAATGAAAAAATGTATTTTTAAATCTTATTTTTAATATAAACAATACATAATATTATTTTCAAACATTTAAATAATAATTATATTGTTAAATGAAGTAAAAATATATTTTTTCATAAATAAGTTAAATATAATAGTTGTTCTTATAGAGAAATAAATAATAGACTTAAAATATAATATTTTAAATAATTAGATTTTAATTAAAACAATATTAATATAGAAATATAGAATTAATATAAATTTAATTTATAATAAATTATTTTTTAAATCTTTTAATATTTATTTTTTATTTATATTAAAATTAATAATGTTGAACAATTATTTTTGATAACCATTTTATATTAAAATAATTAATCTTAAATAATAAGAATAAAATAATAAATATATTAATTTAAATTGCAATCTAAATAAAAATTACTCTATAATGACCCAAATAAAATAATAATAATATAATTTTTTAATTTTCTTTATAAATATATTAAATCATCTAAATGTTTAATCAAATTTATTTTTAATTATATGATAATTTTCGCTATCTTTTCCTTCAGTTTCTTCAATTAAAATTAAAGCAAAGTTCATATAAGAATAACTTTTGTCTAAATTTTAAAGATTTAAATAATGTAAAGATAAGCAATATAAAACAAGAGGAGGTGGCATAAATGTAATTGGAATTTTCTAAGAATTATCGGCTAAAAACTCAGCATCTAAGAATTTATTATCTTCAATAAATTAGCCAAGTTCATTATTTTTATGTTCTTTCATTAAAGTTTATATATAGAAAAATATACTCTAGTATCCTGTATCTAATTATTCCTCATCCAAAAGAGTGTTATCTTATAAACTTTATTTAATCATTTAACAAATATTTTTTAAATATTCGGTACATCTATAATATTTATCAAACAAAATTAATGAATGTACACAATTACAATTAATTTGAAATAATTAAACATTATCTAACCTATTTTTTAAATATTCATAGTCTTATTTTATAAATTAGAATTCGCTTTCAGCCGAAGATATATCTCCTTCTTTCAATTTACTATATAAAATACACATACGACCATAAAGTTCTATTATTTAAATAGATAATTTATTTTCTTTGTTTTTTCGGTTTTTTAGTATATTCGAACATTAAAGTACCTAATTTACTATTTTCGTCGGAATCTCCAGTTTCTATTATTTATCTATATATATTAAAACAGGATTTTTCGACTATTTTTATGTTGTTAAATTCCATGTCCATTTTTAATTACATAATTAATTTTTGCTATTAATCTATATTTATATTTTGTAAATTATTTGGACAAAAATTGTATTTAAATAATTTTGGGAATGTGCTTTATTTAAAGAGTTTAATTATTTTAATCATGTTTTTACTTATTTTTGTAAATATATTTAAATTTGTTTTTTATCATATATATATCTTTTATTATAATTAATTATTTTAATATATTTTATATAATCTTTTTATATTTTACAATACAAATATTTAAAAATTAATTTTTTTTAAATATTAATAATATATTTAATTAAATTTATTTAGATTTATTAATTATTATTATTTGTTGATTATATTTCTTAATTAATTAATTTAAATATAAAAATTTCTATATGAATTTAACAAGTAATTTAATAAATATATTTTTTTTTATCTATAATAAGTTACATAAATTATTTTATAATTTATATATTATTAATTAAATAAATGGTTTTTTATATTACATATAAAAGAATTATTGCTTATTTAAAATTAAAAATAACATTTTTTAAATATTATTTACACTATTAATATTATAATTTAAAATATGAAATCTTTTATATATTTATTTTTATAAAATATAAAATAATATATTTATTTTTGTTTAATTTAATACATTATTTTTTTATATTTTTATTTCGTAAAAAAAAAAATATAAAAAAATAAAAAATATAACTTTTTTAAATTTATTTAATTATTATGGGTTGTTGCCAAAGTGAAACTAAATCAAATGATATTTAATCAAATAACATTGATGATAAAATCAAATTATCTAAATTTTAAAAAGGAGAATAGCTTGACATTTCTCATTTAAATAATTCTAATGATAAAGACAAAATAGTTAAAATTTAGGCAACTATAAGAGGAAATTAAGCAAGAAAAGAAATTGAAAATAAAAAAAGAAAAATTAAGTATGATATATAATACTATTAAAAATTATATAAATATACTAATATTATAATTTGTCTAATGAAATATATATATTTTTTAATATAAATTAAAAAACAATAGTATTATTTTTTATATATTTTTTTTTAACATTTGCTATAACTACTTAAATAGATCATATAATAATATATATATATATAATTAAAATTTACATTGAAAGATATAAAATAACAATTATAATTAAAAATATATTTTATTTTTTAAATATTATTATAACATAAGCTTTTCTTAATATAAACTAAATATTTATTAATTCGTTATTTTTTTTTTTTTATCATATATAAATAATTTCATTATTTTTATTAATGAAATTAATTTTATTTTTAAAAAATAAACTTCAGATAAAAGTTTTTTATATATAAAGAGTTAAATAAAATGGATTTGTATATCACATTATAATTGTTTAAATAGTTATTTAAGATAATTTTAAAATCAATTAATTTTATTAATTTATTTTTATTATTAATAATATTAGATATATTATATATATTTATACAAGTTTAAATTATTTTTGTTTAAAAATATTTTAGTTTATCAAATATTAATATACTTTAGATTTATTTTATATTTAATAAATTGGTCAATATTTAAATATTAGTAAGTTAAATTTAATAAATATATGTATTTATTTTTATTTTTTTCATCTTTATTCTTAAAACATTGATATTTAATAAGTTATATATATATTAATATATGGTTTTCTTTAATTATATTCCTAAATTACTTATCTAAACTATTTTAAAGCACAATCTTTGCTATGGTGAACTTTATTTAATATAAAAAACTAAAATTGTTTGCTATTTATTAGTACTTATAATTTATTATCATTTGTGAATTAATTGAGTCATAATTATTTTTTACTTCGATATATATATATAATATAAATATATATATTGTATTTCATATTCATAATTTTAATTATTTATTGATATTTCTTATAAATAAGTTTTAATGATTATTTCTATAATTTTTTTATTTTATTATATTTATTATATTATGGTTTGTATTTTTTATATTTAATTATTTCAGCTTCTTATTTATCGAAATAAAAGTATTATTTTTCTTAATAATATGGCATTATTTTGTATATTTATTCTCTTTCAATCCCTAAGTTTCAAATATAATTTTATTGTTATCATAGATACTTTTTAATTTATAATATATTCTATTAAATAAAAATAAAAAAAAAGTTTAAATTTTTAATATAAATAATTATTTAGTTATTTAATAATGAAATAAATAAATTAAAATATTTAATAATTTTAGATTTTTATTTATTAAAAAAAAATTAAAATTAATATAAATGACTTTATATATTTTTTTTATGAATCAAATATATTAAAATATATATTTTAAAAATATTAAGATATTTATGATTATACATTATATAATAAATATATAGAATAATCTTATATATAATATTTAGGAAGATGTCTATAAATTAAAAATTGAAATATTTATAAAAATAAAAGAAAAAAATAAAATTATCATTTTAATACTTTTTAAACAATTCTATCCATATAATTCTGAAAAATTCCTTTAATTTATTATCTAAACTATTTAGAAATGAAGACAAATTATGTTTAATTAAACATATAATATGTTTAATTAAAATTAAAAGCTGCTTCAAAAATAATTAATATAATATAAAATGTATTATATTTTAAAAAATAAATTCAAATATATCTTAAAAAGGTTTGATAATTGCTTGTAAATATAGATATAATTAAATAATTTAGAGTGTATATAAGTACTATATATAAATATTTAATACAAAACTTTATATATTTAACTAACTTCGAAAAAAATAAAAATATATATATATACTTATCAAAAATTATTATTTAAGAAATATTTATCTTTTAAATAAAATATTAATTTTATTTTTATTTTTTTAAGACATTTTTAACTTTATTAAACAAAAGTTTTTATATTATATCTTTAAAAGAAAAAAGAAAAAATTATAAATTCTTTCCCTATTATATTAGTTTAATTTGAATATATAACAAACCTAAAATTTAATTATTTCATATCATTTTTTTTTTTTTTAACAATAAATCAATTTAAATTATTAAATTTATAAATGTTAAAAATATAGATAGCATTTATAAAAATGAATAATTTATTAATAGTTTTTAATCAAAAAAGATAGACTTATTTTTTTCGAAAAATAATTTAAACTTTTTACTATTAAAGATTAATTAATATATTAAATAACATTTATTAAAATAAAAAATAAATTATTTTTAATTAAAATCTTTAATTAAAAAATAATATAAACAAATACTTTTAAAAATTTTATTTATTATATTTGATAATTATTAAGTATTTCTTAATTCCAAAAATAATTAGTTTGTTTTAAATATGATTTTTGGATAAATTTATATATATATATGATTAAGGTATATTTAATTATTTTAATTTTTCAATAAAAATATATACTTGTTCTATTTATTTTTAAATAATTTAATTTTTTATATGTATTATAATAAATCCATGAAATAATGAAAAAATGAATTCATATTTACTTTTTGGTTCATTATTATTATTTATTTTTGTACTAAAAGTAAATTAAAAATATAATATATTTCATTATTTTTTTTTAGTTTTGAAAAAATAAAAAAATAGAATTGTGCTTTTTATGAAAAGCTTTTTAAATAAAAAAAAAATGTTTTCGCTTTTATTCTTCAATAAATTGTTATAAATTATTTATTTTTAATAAAATTAAACATTTTATATGAGAAAGAAAACTTAGTGTATTTTTTTTTAGTGAATCTTATTATAATTATTATTTTAAAAAGCCAATATAATTAATTTTGATTAAATAAAATCAAATTATTTAAATAATTTTAATATATATCTTTAGTTTTATTTTTTTTTTTATAATTAAGTAATTGTATTTTTATGTTTTATAAAATATTTATTTTTAAATCATATATTTATTTGTTTAATATATAGTGTTTAATTTCCATTTAGATACTTAAATTTAATTATTCAATATTATCTATTTTTTGTTGATTTATTTTTTAATTTTTTACTTTAGATATTTCCAAAAATATTTTTTTATTTTATTCTTATTATTAGTATTAATTTTACTAAAAATATAAAATTTTTTTTTGCTTCTTTTCTTAAATATATAAAATAGTAATAAATTTTTATAGTTATGTTTATAATATTTTATTTATTTTAGAAAAGTTTTAGTATAGATTTTTATTTTTTTGATAAAAAAGAATTCTTTGATTTTATATCTTGATTATTATTTTAATTTATTATTAATTATAATAATTATTATTATTTATGTTTAATATTTTTTTCTCTTTATTTTTATAATTAACTGAAAATTTAATATGTTATAAAAACATATAAATTAGCAGATGATATAGTGTTATTTTTTTTATTTTTTTATTCATATTTACTTTTTAATTAAAATTGTTTTAATGTAATAATAAAATTCCTTCTTTTATAAGTTTCTGTTAAAATTAGATAGATTAATGATGTGTTTTTTATTTTAAAGCTAAGTTAAATATTAAGATTTTAATTAAAAGCTGTGCTGGTGCTTTATCTTATTATATAAAAATAATTTTTATCCAAAACTTAATTAATTTGGTTTAAGTTAATTAAATTTAGAAAATAAAAAAACATTTTTGATTTTAATTTAAAATATAATTGAGTACAACTCTATATTTATTTTAAGAAAATATCTATATTTAAATATAAGTTATTAATTTAGTTTTTACTTTTTTTTAAAAAAAACTTATTATATTTTTATATAAAATAAAAAAAAACAATACTTTAATAAATATGTGGATTTATTTTTTTGTTTCATTTAATTTTTATAATCTTTATTAAATAATAAATTATTTATATAAATTATATATATTATATAAACTTATATATATATATATATATATATATATATATATATATATATTCTATTTTATTATTATTTCATTCAATATTATTTTATTAAATAAGTTTAGTATTAATATCATCTTATTAACTTTTTAAATATATTTCGTTTTTTTTGAATTTAAAAAATAACAATTATTATATATTCTGAATAGGTATTTCAATAATTAAGCTTATGAATATCGAAAAAAATATACTTATAAAATAATCAATAACTGAGTTTTAGAAAATATAAAATCCATCAAACGTTTTGATACTTTTAATATTAAAAAATGTCCTTTAAATAATAATAGTATGACAAAGATAAAAGGAAAGTGAAATTTTAGCAAAGAATCCAAAAATAAAACTCCAAGAACCTTATTATTTTTATTAATGATAGACATTAATATTATCATCATTAATTTTAATTATTTTTGTATTTTAAATAAGTAAAGGTAAAATAATTAAATAAAACCCAAAACAAAATAATATTTTACTAAAACATAAATAAAAACAATGTCCACTTAAACTCCAGTTTTCACTACTTTCTTATAAAGGAACAATAATCCAAATTAAAAAGTTAATTAAAGAAATTCCAATTAACCATAATAATATTTTAATTAATATCTTTTAACTTAAAAAATTCTAAAGTTATTATTTATATTCAATATGTATAAAAGCAGTAAATAAACCGAATAAAAAAGGAGAAATTCTAATATAAGGTTTGAAATGATATTAAGTGAAAAAACTAGAATCAAAAGAAGGCATATTATTAACAGAAACTATAGGTACTTTAAACTCTTCAATAAATGCAATCAAAAAACTTGTTAATAATGAAATTAATATTAATGATAATGTAATTATTTTTGCCATTAATTTTTTCTTTTAATATAATATTATTATTAAAACTCCTATAAAATAAAATTAGGTATCATTTGATAAATACCATCCTGTAATATAGCAATAGTTAGAAGCATGCTTATGTATTATATTATCTAAAAAAAGTAGATTTGCCCAAAAATAAGAATCACATTTTTCACTTTCGTCTAAATATAAATACCACATAGGTCCATTTCCTGTAAATTTTATAATTTACCAATAAATAAGTAAACAAATAAAATAAGTGGGCCATATTCGAATTATTCTATTTAAAATTAGTATAAAATATTTTTTAAGAAAGCTTTAATTTTTTAAATCTGATGAATTAAGTTTTTTATTTAAAATATAACAACATAGAAAACCTGATATATAGAAAAATAAATCAACTGCAAAATGGGCATTTTATATTATTGTTATAATTCCTATTGATTAAATTATTTATTTGTAATCTCCTATGTTTTTTATATTTTGACTTCTTATTAAATATTCATGTCCTATAAATATCCATAATAATGAGAAAAATCTTATAATATTAAAAAAACTAAATTTTACTTGTTTTAATTTTAAGTTGTTGGATTGTCTAAGCTTCTCGAAATTTGATTTTATGTCAAAGCATCGGATTATTTGTGTATTTTGACCTCCTTCGGTTATTATTAATATATTTTCTTATTTTCTTTTTACATAAATGGACCAGAGAAGGCATATTAAAATAATCAAAAAAACAAAACAAGTAAAAAATGTGCCAAAAGATGTATTAGGAGTATCATTTTAAGAATCATAAAATTTTAAATTAGAAATTGTAATGTTTTATACTTTTAAGTTTGCTAATAATATATTTGTTATAAACTACTCTATATAATCTACATTAAAATTTAATAATTGAGAAGTACAAGAATCATCTAGACACCAAACTGTAGGGGATTTTGTAATTAATATATTATTTATTTCTAGATTAAAATATGCGGTAATAAAATTAGTATTCGATATATTTTGACAATAATATTAATCGCCTAAATTGTTTATGTATTTAGAACTACTATATATTTGGGAATCTATTCTTTATTTATTTTAAATTGATTATTGTGTTTTATTTATGTTAAATAAATCATTTATTGAATTTAAGCATTTGTTAAAATTACCTTATTGCAATGTAATAAAAAAATATAAATATATAATTATAAATATATTTAACATTTTTATTTATTTATCAAAAAGTTTTTGATAAAATTGGTAGTTTTTATTATAATAAAATATAATATTATATAAAAGTATTTCTAAATAAATAATTATATTTTAATATATAATTATATAATATATATATATATATATATATATATATATTTAATTAATGTAATAAAAAGAAGAGTTAAAAAAGCATATAAATTTTCTCCATAATCTTTTTTATGGAGGAATTTCAGCAGCAATTTCAAAAACATTTGTTGCTCCATTGGAAAGAGTAAAGCTTCTTTTATAAACTTAAGATATGAATAAGGGAATACAAAGCGGAGAAACAGTCAAATATAATGGAATTTACAATACAATGGCCCGTATTACTAATGAAGAAGGTTTTTTTTAATTATGGAGAGGAAATATGATAAATGTAATAAGGTATACACCCACCTAGGCCTTAAATATGGCTTTATTAGAATTAAATAATAGTCTATTCTTCTTTGCAAACGAAGAGACTAATAAAAAAAATAGTAATTTTTTAATGCTTTTTAAAAATGTACTTTCTGGAGGTTTAGCAGGAGGATAGGCCTAATTAATTTTATACCCTTTCGATTTTGCAAGAACTAGAATTGGGGCTGATATTGGTAATGAAAAAATAAGATAATTTAATGGATTAAGAGACTTTTCTAGATAGATATATAAAAAAGAAGGTATTTTGGGATTTTATAAGGGGTTTTTAATTTCTTTTGGGTGTACTTTTGTTTATAGAGCTATTTATTTTGGAATGTATAATACTGCGAAAAAACTTTATTTATAAAAAAGTGGAGTCTTTAAAAAATTTGTTTTTGCATAAAATATTACCATTTTTGCAAGTTTAATTGCTTATCCTTTAGATACTGTTAGAAGAAGACTTATGATGTAATCAGGGAGGGATAATATTATTTATAGGAATTCCTTTGATTGTTTTAGTAAAATATATAAAGAAGAAGGAGGCGTTTAGGCACTTTATAAAGGTGGCTTGTCGAATGTTTTTAGAAGTTTAGGAGGGGCTTTTGTATTAGTTATTTATGATGAGTTGAAAGATCTTTCGAGAAATAAAAGAAGTTGAATAGGTATTTTTTTTTTAAACAAAAATATAATTTGATTTAAACACTCTTTTTTTAATATTTTAATTTTTTGTATATAATGAAATATGAATATTTTTTTATTTATTAATTACAAAAATATAAATATAAATTTAAGATATAATACTTTTAACTCTTTTTAAAATGATATTTAATGAATATTAAATTTTATTTTAATATATTTTATAAAAATATAAATAGAGAATATAATCAATTTTAATTTATTAAAAAAATATATGTTTTTTAAGAAAACACAACCTAAATAAATAATTAAAATATTTTTTCTAATGTAATATAAAATATGAAAATTTAAAAAGAATAAACAAATATCAAAATAAAAAGATTTATATTATTTTAAAAATTTATTATTAAAGTATATATATTTATTTTATAATTTATATTTAAATTAAATAAAATATTAAAATAATAGATATTTTTATATTAGAATAATTATTTTATATATATTTCTTAAAATATAATGAGTTAATTACTAAAAATGATATATATATTAAAATATATAAATTATAAAAGAATTTAAAATTAAATTTAATTTTTTTTAAATTGTTTTTGGTTATAAACTTCTATTTCTTTTTTTTTAATATCTAAGTTAGAGTTTAATAAAAATAAAATAAAAAACAATTAAAATAATAATAATAATGTATAAACATAGTTGATTAACTTTTTTAAATATAATAGAATAAAAGTACTATATTTTTATAACAATAATAAATGAAACTGTTCTTATTAAAAATCTGAAATTTTTCCCGTAAAATAAATACCAATAATGTTCAAAATATTAGTCTAAATATTCTTTTTAATGTTCAAAAATTTTATAATAAATTTATATTATTATTATTTTTTTTTAAAAAAAAGTAAAGATTGATAAAAATATAATAAAATTATTTTATATTTATTGCTAATAATATAAATAATTATTGTTTATTTAAAAAATAAATAAGTAGAATAAAAAAATCAATCATTCAATTAAGTTAATGCTGCTACACCTCTTTTAACCCAATGTCTAGGTTATACATTAGGTGAAATAGGTAAATACATACTCATAACATAATTTGTAGAATGACCTGTTGTACTTAAAGTACCTGCTCTTCTAGAAGTTTTGTAAACAGGACATTCATAAACAGTCATATCATTATCATAATCTTTCTTTTCTTCAGTAGGTAGTAACCAAATATAAGGCATTTTAGAATTCAATTATTTTGGTTAAGGCTCATCTAAATACTATTTAATTTTTTATTATATTTTTTTAAAAAAAATAAATAAATACTCCCATTTCATTATTCCAACTACTTCCATCTAAATACAAACCATAAACATAGCAACCATCTTCAGGTGTTTTAGTTGTATCATACTCTTTACTTCCATCTTTAATTACAAAGAAATCAAATTATAAAGTATCAATAGGAATTTTATACTTTTTTTGTAAAAATAAAATAAATAAAAATAATTTACTTTTCTGGCATAGTTTTATAAAGTACCAGTTAAAAAAGATTATGTAAAGAAAAATCCTGAAATCCAAAAACTTGTAGGAGTTCCATTTTTAATCCATTTATCCATTTCATGAAGTCTTTAGCAGAACTCAATAATCCAAGAACCTAAAGGTTTTAATGATGGATAAGAAACCTTATGCCACAAATCAGGAACTTTATTATCATAAACACAATTGAAAACTTCTTCTAAATCACTTGACATAACAAGTAGACCATCTATTGCTTTTCCTACATTAACTAAAGATACTCTTACTGTATTTAGTAATTTGTTGAAACGAATTAGCTCTTATTAAAGGACTGTGTTCATAGATTCATTATAACTAACAGGATGAGCTTAACTGGCTTTCTCAACATCAAATTATGGAGGTAATTTTGTAAGAAGTTCTTTTATTTTTTCTTTTATTAACTCTTCGGTACTTTTTCCACCTCCGGAAACTGTTCTTGGTAAAAGAGAAAGGACAGTATCACAAATGGAATTCGTTTCTATAATTGCGGATGTTATAGCAGCATTTGAGTGTAAACCAAAAATTTCTGTGTCATCGTTTCTATCTAATTTAGATATATATAACATAAAATCGG